>NW_027197314.1:0-64101 GCF_038502225.1 Cherax quadricarinatus | reverse complement strand
ACCTATCTCCCTCTCCATCTGCACCCATCTGCTCTTCCCTTCCACTCCCTGGCCCTTCTTTGCAGGCTGATATGACCTTAGCATAATTCATATCTCCTTCCTTCCTGTTCAGCCTCTCATCATCGTATGGTGTGTCTTCTCTGGTCACTACCCCTGAGACTTGCTTCAGCCTGTTTACCTCAAATTCTAGGACCTTTACCCTGGCTACTGCAGTTTCGACTTGTGCCTCCCAATTCTTCATCTCCTTCTCCAACCTCTTTTCCCATTTCACAGAGAGCTCTTTCTCCATTTTTTCAGAAAGCTCTCCTAATTTTCTCTCCCATTCTTGCTCTATCCTTTTCCACTGTTCCTCCATCCATTCCTCCCTACCAGTACCATTGTCATCTGATCCCTGATTCCTGCGAGTCCCAACCTTTTTTTTTTTTTTTTTTTTTTTTTTTTTAATGAAAGAGAGAAAGAGAAAAAGAAAAAGGGGAAGAGAGTGAGAGATAGGGAGAGAGAGAGAGAAGGGGAGCCTAGAAAGAGGGGAAAAGAAGGAAAAAAGGGGGAGAAAGTGAGAGAGGGAAAAGGTAAGAGAGAGGGGGGGAGTGACAAGGGAAGAGAGAGAGAGAGAAAAGAAGAGGAAGAGTGAGAGTAAGAGAGGAAGAGAGGAAGAGAGAGTGGGAGAGGGAGAGGGAGAGAGAGAGGAAGAGAGAGAGAAAGAGTGAAAGGAAGAGAGAGAGGAAGAGAGAGAGGATGAGAGAGAGGATGAGAGAGAGGATGAGAGAAAGGGGGAGAGAGAAAGAGAGAGAGAGAGAGAGAGAGAGAGAGAGAGAGAGAGAGAGAGAGAGAGAGAGCGAGCAGTTAATGATCAGGGAACTATCACTGCACCTGATCACCTACTGCGCCGAAGTACGAACAGCAGGGACACATCTGTCAGAACTGGTAGAGGACGGGGCAGAGGACGTGGAGGAGGACGCGGAGGAGGAAGACATCTACAGCGGTCTCTCCCTCCACTAACACAGTTCCAGCGGCAGAATCTGAGGACAAATCTGCAAAACACAGGAGGTGCAACAAATCCTAGTCCACCCTCCCAGGCACCTAGGCTGTGCTCTCACTGTCACCGGAAGGGGCACACTGCCAACAACTGCCTGCGAGATACCAGGTGTAATTACTGCTACAAGAAAGGACATAAGGAGGACCAGTGTCGGAAGAAAAAGGAACTTGACAGACAGGGCCACCTGTTTAGAGACCTGTTCTCAGAACAAACCAGCAGGCTCTCTGAAATGGTGAACACTCTCACACGTCACCCATTTAGCTACTCCTATCCCAGCCCAGCAGGTGGGATTGTGCCTTATACAAGACCACAGACTTACATCCCTGCAGCTGCCTCAGTACCCTACCTCTCTCAAGGGCAGGCACCTCACATTCCCTACACACCCACCACCTCAAGCTGACCACTTCATCATGAGGAGCCAGTCTATCAACATCCTGTCGGCCAACATTAGAGGTTTCATTACTAATGTTGGAGAGCTCACACATAGTTTTGTGAACACTCGACGTCCCGACATGATAGCTGTTGAACATTAAAATGGTATAAAATACCGACAGGTTGTTAGGTAAGACACATATGCAACAGTTAGGTATCTTTATTATGAAACGTTTCGCCTACACAGTAGGCTTCTTCAGTCAAGTACAGAAAAGTTGATAGAAGCAGAAGATACTTGAAGACGATGTAATCAGTCCATCACCCTTAAAGTTTTGAGGTGGTCAGTCCCTCAGTCTGGAGAAGAGCATTGTTCCATAGTATGAAACAATATGGAGATGAAGTGACAGAATGGAGCTTTTTATAGCGCCAAGAGGTGAGACGTAGGCCACTAGGAGAGGTAAGAACTCAGATGTTGAAAGGTTAGGTCCCTCTCAAATCCAGCCGCTCTCACTAGTGGAAGTTGTCGAAGTTGATTGCAGGTCTGTACCAAGATACCCTTGTGTTGCAGTGTCTGACAGATTGAACATTAAAATGGTATAAAATACCGACAGGTTGTTAGGTAAGACACATATGCAACAGTTAGGTATCTTTATTATGAAACGTTTCGCCTACACAGTAGGCTTCTTCAGTCAAGTACAGAAAAGTTGATAGAAGCAGAAGATACTTGAAGACGATGTAATCAGTCCATCACCCTTAAAGTTTTGAGGTGGTCAGTCCCTCAGTCTGGAGAAGAGCATTGTTCCATAGTATGAAACAATATGGAGATGAAGTGACAGAATGGAGCTTTTTATAGCGCCAAGAGGTGAGACGTAGGCCACTAGGAGAGGTAAGAACTCAGATGTTGAAAGGTTAGGTCCCTCTCAAATCCAGCCGCTCTCACTAGTGGAAGTTGTCGAAGTTGATTGCAGGTCTGTACCAAGATACCCTTGTGTTGCAGTGTCTGACAGATTGAACATTAAAATGGTATAAAATACCGACAGGTTGTTAGGTAAGACACATATGCAACAGTTAGGTATCTTTATTATGAAACGTTTCGCCTACACAGTAGGCTTCTTCAGTCAAGTACAGAAAAGTTGATAGAAGCAGAAGATACTTGAAGACGATGTAATCAGTCCATCACCCTTAAAGTTTTGAGGTGGTCAGTCCCTCAGTCTGGAGAAGAGCATTGTTCCATAGTATGAAACAATATGGAGATGAAGTGACAGAATGGAGCTTTTTATAGCGCCAAGAGGTGAGACGTAGGCCACTAGGAGAGGTAAGAACTCAGATGTTGAAAGGTTAGGTCCCTCTCAAATCCAGCCGCTCTCACTAGTGGAAGTTGTCGAAGTTGATTGCAGGTCTGTACCAAGATACCCTTGTGTTGCAGTGTCTGACAGATTGAACATTAAAATGGTATAAAATACCGACAGGTTGTTAGGTAAGACACATATGCAACAGTTAGGTATCTTTATTATGAAACGTTTCGCCTACACAGTAGGCTTCTTCAGTCAAGTACAGAAAAGTTGATAGAAGCAGAAGATACTTGAAGACGATGTAATCAGTCCATCACCCTTAAAGTTTTCAGTTCTTACCTCTCCTAGTGGCCTACGTCTCACCTCTTGGCGCTATAAAAAGCTCCATTCTGTCACTTCATCTCCATATTGTTTCATACTATGGAACAATGCTCTTCTCCAGACTGAGGGACTGACCACCTCAAAACTTTAAGGGTGATGGACTGATTTCATCGTCTTCAAGTATCTTCTGCTTCTATCAACTTTTCTGTACTTGACTGAAGAAGCCTACTGAGTAGGCGAAACGTTTCATAATAAAGATACCTAACTGTTGCATATGTGTCTTACCTAACAACCTGTCGGTATTTTATACCATTTTAATGTTCAATCTGTCAGACACTGCAACACAAGGGTATCTTGGTACAGACCTGCAATCAACTTCGACAACTTCCACTAGTGAGAGCGGCTGGATTTGAGAGGGACCTAACCTTTCAACATCTGAGTTCTTACCTCTCCTAGTGGCCTACGTCTCACCTCTTGGCGCTATAAAAAGCTCCATTCTGTCACTTCATCTCCATATTGTTTCATACTATGGAACAATGCTCTTCTCCAGACTGAGGGACTGACCACCTCAAAACTTTAAGGGTGATGGACTGATTACATCGTCTTCAAGTATCTTCTGCTTCTATCAACTTTTCTGTACTTGACTGAAGAAGCCTACTGTGTAGGCGAAACGTTTCATAATAAAGATACCTAACTGTTGCATATGTGTCTTACCTAACATGATAGCTGTTGTTGAAACATTTGTGGATGACAGGACTCCAGAAAATTTTGCAAGAATTGCTGGCTACACCTCATGGATGAGAAGAGACAGACAAGGGCAAGGAGGAGGTGTCGCTGTGTGCTTCTCTAAAAGTGTTCATGCCCAGCACATTGATGTTGCCATCCCTACACATCTTGAAATGATGTTCTTCAAGCTCTGTATAAACACTAGTACCTCTGTACTAGCATGTGCAATGTACAGACCTCAGTGGCAACATGCAGACCCTATCAACTTCCTAATGGAAAATATTGACTCCCTTCTGCTACAACACAACTGTCAACATATTATAATTGTTGGTGACCTCAACCAGCACCTTATACAGAGGGACTTTGATGACCTTCTTGCAGTGTTTGACATGAGAAACTTTGTTGATTTCCCTACTCACATCTCTGGCTCCTCCCTTGACCCAGTAGTGAGTGATCTCGCAGAAGGCATAGTCACTTGTCAACCCCTCGGCTATGTTGGATCGTCTGACCACAAGGCTGTTTTTACGACACTTAAGATCCCAACAGAACGAGGTGAGGAGTCCACACGCGCAACCTGGCTATGGGAAAGAGGTAATTGGCCAGCCCTTTGCTCTGAGCTCGCCACCACCGACTGGAATGCTCTTCTCCAAGGGGATGTTGACAACCAAGTGAAGCCTTCACTGGACACATCCTTAATATACAACAAGAACACATTCCTCACCGGCAATATGTGACGAAGCCTACAGATCAGCCTTGGTTTGGCTTTCGTTGTAGAGAGGCTGCTACTGCTAAGTACAAAGCATGGCGAAGGTATAAGAGACATCCTACCACCTATAACAGGAACTTGCACATGCAAGCCTGTAGGCATATGGTTGATGTTCAAAAGTGGGCCATTGCTAAATGGGAGGTGGACACTAAAAGAAAGTTAGCATCAGGTAGGGTAGGCTCCAAAACCTGGTGGTCCCTGGTCAAGGACAGACATGGTTATCTGCCTGATGAACTTATTCCACCTCTAAATCGACAGGATGGGACCACCTCTACTAGTAGTCAAGAGAAGGCAGACCTCTTTGCTGAACACTTTGCTACCAAAATGCAAGTTCCTGATTCAGCAAGGGACCCTCCTTGGCTAGCTGCAAGAACTGTGTCAAAACTGTCAGTGGTGACAATAAGGAAGGTGGAGGTGCATTTCCTACTTAAATCGCTTGACCAAGAAAAGGCTGTGGGCCCAGACAAGTTGAGCCCAAGATTGTTGAGAAGATGTGCAGACCAGCTAGCAGCACCTCTAACTCGCATCTTTCAGCACTGCCTAGTACAGTGTAAATGGCCCTCTCTATGGAAAGAGGCAAATGTAGTCCCTGTTCACAAAAAGAAGAGCAGAGCAGAAATCAGCAACTACAGACCAGTGTCACTCCTGTCAATCACTGGTAAGATTCTTGAGACAATAATCTCAAGACAAATGACAGAGTTTTTTGACTACCACTCACTACTTTGTGATCGTCAATATGGCTTCAGGAAAGGTTACTCTGCTGCTGATCTGTTGTTAAACCTCTCCACTAAGTGGCACCAGTCAATGGATGAATCCAAAGTCAGCTGTGTGGTAGCACTGGACATTGCTGGCGCTTTCGACCGGGTGTGGCACCAGGGCCTCTTAGCAAAACTTCAAGCACTGGGAATTGCAGGCTCTACACTATGTCTCCTCAGTGATTACCTTCATGGTAGATCTCTAAGTGTAGTTCTCAATGGAATGGAATCAGCAAGACATCCTATTGGGGCAAGTGTTCCACAAGGAAGCATGCTGGGTCCATTGTTATGGAATGTCTACTTCAACGACCTTCTTCATCTCATCCCAGAATCACATGCATATGCAGACGACTGTACACTGACATTCACTTATCCAAGAGAAGAAATACCAGCTGCTCTAAGCTACATCAATCACCAGCTGAGAGCTATATCAGCTTGGGGAAATAGATGGCAAGTAACATTTGCACCTGAGAAAACGCAAATGATGATCGTCTCTAGGCACCATGATGGTAATGCTGGTGCAGTAGTAAGGATGAATAGGAGGATGTTGGCAACTGGAGAAGAAGTTGATATCCTTGGGGTGAAATTTGACTCCAAACTAACCATGAAGAACCATGTTGTAAATCTTGCAATCAAGGCAGCCAGGAAGCTTACAGCACTTCGCCGTATCTCCCATCTGCTTGACAGTAGGGGTTGCAAGATCCTGTACGAGGCACAAGTACGCTCACACCTTGAGTATGCTCCACTTTCTTGGTTCACCTGCCCCCCCCTCTCATCTGCGACTGCTTGACAGAGTAGAGAACAGAGCAAGACGTCTCATCTCTCGCCTGGACCCATCCTGGATATATCTGTCATTTCATCAGAGCCTTCAACATAGGAGGGATGTGGGTGGCCTTACTGTTATGTACAAGGCCAATATTGTCAAAATACCACACTTGGATCCACTTCGAGGACAGCGTGAAACAAGCTTTTATGCCACAAGACGGGCAGAAAGCAGCAACTTCACTCTGGCTGTACCCTTCTCCAAAACATCACTCCATCTGATATCATACATACCCAGGATGACTCGAGTATGGAACACATTCGTACAGCATAATGATGTCAACGAGATAAAGTCAGTTAATCAAATGAAAATGCTGGCCCACAGATGGCTCCAACTTCATCCTGTTCCCTACTTGTATGTCTCATAACAATAAAAATGCTTTCAAATGAGCTGATGTAGGTAACAGCTCTTAGCTTGCCAATAAAGTTAGGAATCCTTAACCTGTAAATAGCTTGTCAATAAAGCTAGGGATCCTTAACCTTGTCAAACCCTGTGTAAAAAAAAAATAAAAAAAAAAAAGAGGAGAGAGAGAGAGAGAGAGAGAGAGAGAGAGAGAGAGAGAGGAGAGAGAGAGAGAGAGGAGAGAGAGAGAGAGGAGAGAGAGAGGAAGAGAGAGGAGAGGAGAGGGAGAGAGATGGGGGGGGGAAAGGAAGGGTTATAGGGTCACTTCACAGGAAGGTGTAAAATTCTGTATATGTGTGTGTGTGTGTCTATATATGTGTGTGTGTGTGTCTGTATGTGTGTGTGTGTGTGTGTTTATGTGTGTGTTTATGTGTGTGTTTATGTGTGTGTGTGTGTGTGTGTGTGTGTGTGTGTGTGTGTGTGTGTGTGTGTACTCACCTATTTGTACTCACCTATTTGTGGTTGCAGGGGTCGAGTCCTAGCTCCTGGCCCCGCCTCTTCACCGGTTGCTACTAGACCCTCTCTCTCCCCGCTCCATGAGCTTTATCAAACCTCGTCTTAAAACTGTGTATGGTTCCTGCCTCCACTACGTCATTTTCTAGGCTATTCCACTGCCTTACAACTCTATGACTGAAGAAATACTTCCTACTATCTCTCTGACTCATTTGTGTCTTCAACTTCCAATTGTGGCCTCTTGTTTCTGTGTCCCCTCCCTGGAACATCCTGTCCTTGTCCACCTTGTCTATTCCACGCAGTATTTTATATGTCGTTATCATGTCTCCCCTGACCCTCCTGTCCTCCAGTGTCGTCAGGCCGATTTCCCTTAATCTTTCTTCATAGGACATTCCCCTTAGCTATGGAACTAACCTTGTTGCAAACCTTTGTACTTTCTCTAGTTTCTTGACGTGCTTTATCAAGTGCGGGTTCCAAACAGGTGCTGCATACTCCAGTATGGGCCTGACATACACGGTGTACAGTGTCTTGAATGATTCCTTACTAAGGTGTCGGAATGCTGTTCTCAGGTTTGCCAGGCGCCCATATGCTGCAGCAGTTATCTGATTGATGTGTGCTTCCGGAGACATGCTCGGTGTTATACTCACCCCAAGATCTTTCTCCTTGAGTGAGGTTTGCAGTCTTTGGCCACCTAGCCTATACTCTGTCTGTGGTCTTCTGTGCCCTTCCCCTATCTTCATGACTTTGCATTTGGCAGGATTAAATTCGAGAAGCCATTTGCTGGACCAGGTGTCCAGTCTGTCCAGGTCTCTTTGAAGTCCTGCCTGGTCCTCATCAGATTTAATTCTCCTCATTAACTTCACATCATCTGCAAACAGGGACACTTCTGAGTCTAACCCTTCCGTCATGTCGTTCACATATACCAAAAATAGCACTGGTCCTAGGACCGACCCCTGTGGGACCCCGCTCGTCACAGGTGCCCACTGTGATACATCATTACGTACCATGACTCGTTGTTGCCTCCCTGTCAGGTATTCTCTGATCCATTGCAGTGCCCTTCCTGTTATATGCGCCTGATGCTCTAGCTTCTGCACTAATCTCTTGTGAGGAACTGTGTCAAAGGCCTTCTTGCAGTCCAAGAAGATGCAATCAACCCACCCCTCTCTCTCTTGTCTTACTTCTGTTATTTTATCATAAAACTCCAGAAGGTTTGTGACACAGGATTTGCCTTCCGTGAATCCGTGCTGGTTGGCATTTATACTCCTGTTCCGTTCCAGGTGCTCCACCACTCTCCTCCTGATAATCTTCTCCATAATTTTGCATACTATACACGTCAATGACACAGGTCTATAGTTTAGTGCCTCTTTTCTGTCTCCTTTTTTGAAAATGGGAACTACATTTGCTGTCTTCCATACCTCAGGTAGTTGCCCAGTTTCCAGGGATGTGTTGAAGATTGTGGTAAGTGGTACGCACAACATATCTGCTCCCTCTCTAAGGACCCATGGAGAGATGTTGTCCGGTCCCATTGCCTTTGAGGTATCGATGTCCCTTAGCAGTTTCTTCACCTCCTCCTCATCTGTATGTATGTCGTCCAACACTTGTTGGTGTATTCCTTGTTGGTGTCCCCATCTGGTCTGTCCCCCCAGAGTCCTTCCTGTCTCTACTGTAAATACTTCCTTAAATCTCGTGTTGAGCTCCTCACATACCTCTTGATCGTTTCTTGTGAGTTCCCCACCTTCTTTCCTCAGCCTTATCACCTGGTCCTTGACTGTTGTCTTCTTCCTAATGTGGCTATACAGCAGTTTCGGGTCAGATTTGACTTTCGATGCTATGTCGTTTTCATACTGTCTCTGGGCCTCCCTCCTTATCTGCGCATACTCGTTTCTGGCTCTTCTACTAATCTCCTTGTTTTCCTGGGTCCTATGCCTCCTGTACCTTTTCCATTCTCTGTTGCACTTAGCTTTTGCCTCCCTACACCTTCGGGTAAACCAAGGACTCGTCTTGGTCTTCCTATTATTTCTGTTTCCCTTGGGAACAAAACTTTCCTCTGCCTCCTTGCACTTTGTTGCCACATATTCCATCATCTCGTTTACTGATTTTCCTACCATTTCTCTGTCCCACTGAACCTCCTGCAGGAAGTTTCTCATACCTGTGTAGTCCCCCCTTTTATAGTTTGGCCTGTCCCCTTCAGTTCCTGTTACCTTCTCCACTTGTAACTCTACTATATAGTCAAAACTCAGAACCACATGATCGCTAGCTCCAAGGGGCCTCTCGTAAGTGATGTCCTCGATGTCTGAACTGCTCAGGGTGAACACAAGATCCAGTCTTGCTGGCTCATCCTCCCCTCTCTCTCTGGTTGTGTCCCTGACATGTTGATGCATGAGGTTTTCAAGTACCACATCCATCATCTTTGCTCTCCATGTTTCGGGACCCCCATGTGGCTCCAGGTTTTCCCAGTCGATCTCCCTGTGGTTGAAATCGCCCATTACCAGTAACTTTGCTCTGCTCGAGTGAGCTCTTCTTGCCACCTCAGCCAGTGTGTCCACCATCACCCTGTTGTTTTCTTCGTACTCCTCTCTTGGCCTCCTGCAGTTCTGTGGTGGGTTATACATCACTCCAATGACTACTTTATGTTCTCCGGACTGAATTGTACCTACAATGTAGTCTCTTTCTCCAATCATGTCCATGCCTTCCATTTCCTCAAATCCCCATTGGTGTTTTATGAGCAGTGCAACCCCTCCTCCCCCTCTACTCCTTCTATCTTTCCTCAGGATCTGATATCCTGTTGGGAAGATTGTGTCTGTTATTATCTCAGCGAGTTTTGTTTCTGTGACTGCTATGATGTCTGGGGATTTTTCACTGATTCTTTCATTCCACTCCTCATGTTTATTCATTATTCCATCCGCATTTGTGTACCAAACCTTTAGTTTCTTTTCTATCATTGTGGTCATGCAAGTATATTGGGGTTGGGGGAGGGAGAGCCTTGGTGGGGGCCTATATGGGGCTGTGGTGTAGGTGGGGTATGTGTTGATGGGGGTGGGGTCAGAATGCCCATAAGGGACAGCTGTTGGGGTGAGGTTTGTGATATGGGGGTTGGTGGCAGAGGGAACAGTGAGTGGGTTGGAGTATAGGTTGCTCAGTTGCGTTGGGAATGTCGCGGGTGGGGTCTTTTGGTGGGAGATTCTGTGGGGTGTGTTTGCCCTTCCTCCTGTGTCTGGGTCCTGCTCATTTTCATTGCTTCTCGTTCCTCCTTGCGTCTCTGTACCCTCTCTTTCAGTGTAGTCCTTTCTTCTTGTGTTCTGTCGCGGTCGAGGTATACTCTCTGGTACCCCTCTTTGTCTCTCAGTCTTGCTTTCTCTTGCAGAATCCTGATTCGAACTGATTCTTCCTTGAAAGTTACTCTGACAGGCCGTATCCTTCCACTCGCAAACCACCCAATTCTCTGAAAATTTGTCACCTGGGTCATATTGCCCTCCCCTATTGTTTTCATGATGCCTTCAATCATTTTTTTCTCCTCCTGTTTTATTTCTTCAAAGTTGGCCCCCTTGGCTTCTTGGAGCCCGTACACAAAAACTGACCTCGCCCTTTCCTCCTCCCACTGAGTCTCCATCTGCTTCCTCTGAGGCATTTTGTTTCCTTCCATTGACATGTTCTTGCCTTCAGTCCCTGTCATATCTGAAACATCTATTCTTAGTGGACTGTCTTTCCTGGCCAGCTGTCCCGTGCTACTGCAGTTGGCTGTTAGAACCTCTGCATATAACAAACCTTCATTTTCTTCGGACCTGTCGCTTGATCTTAGTGTGCTCATCGTCTTTTCCCTGGCCCCACGTGGGTCTGATAGGTCCTTCGTGTACGGCATGTCTCCGTTGTTGCTTACCATCCCCTTGTCTGCGCCTGACTCTGAATTTCCATCATTGTCTTCAGACCTGTCGTTTGATCTCAGTGTGCTCGTCGTCTTTTCCCTGGCCCCACGTGGGTCTGATAGGGCCTTCCTGTACGGCATGTCTCCGTTGTTGCTTACCATCCCCTTGTCTGCGCCTGACTTTGAATTTCCTGATGTCACGTCTGAATTGTCTTGTGTAATTGAATTGTGTGTGTGTGTGTGTGTGTGTGTGTGTGTGTGTGTGCATATGTGTGTGTGTGTGTGTGTGTGTGTGTATGTGTGTGTGTGTGTGTGTGCTACAGCTTTTCAAGTGCCTAACAACGGTGCTGTTCTCCCCAAGTGTGCGTGCATATGTTTATGTAAACAGTCCTTATTTCCCACATATGTACTACATATGTATTGTATATGTACCCGATCTCTTGGTTCCCACTGTACTCTTATGCGTTTAAAATTACGTTCAAAAATAAATACACTAGGCTTCGCCTACATGCCGCTACCTCTAAATTCTATTAAATGCCAGTAAATGCTGCTTATTCTAATTCTGATAGCTCGAGGAGAGAGACCCCCAATTCCAGCTAGAGACAGGTACTATTGACCCCATGCAACTCAAACTAGGTGAATATTACTTGCGGCTGGCAGTGGAGTAACGTTGCGGGTCTGTCCTGTCCCAGAAGTTGATGTTTGATGCTTCTCGGTAATTTTTCCACTAACTTTCTGTATGCACAATAATCTCTAGCTCTTGTAATTTTTTTCACTCACTCACTGTATTTACTGACACATCTATACATATCTCTTATCTCCCTGGTCTTGAGTCGCACTTATTCTTCAAAATACCCCACAGCGTTATTATAGCAACACTATTTAGGCCTGACACAACCGTTCACCCTTCCAACGGCCCCTACTAAACACTCAGCAACTATTTCCTTTGTTTTCTTTTCTGTGATCACTTATATTTCCTTTTTTCGGGGCTTAAGTGATTATATGCACTCTCATGCGTGCACACGCCTATATCCCACACTCTATCCTTTATGGCACAGTCAGAAATTATCACCCAAACATGAGGTCAAACCGCGTGACTCCTCCAAGAGTGTGTGTGTGTGTGTGTGTGTGTGTATGTGTGTGTGTGTGTGTGTGTGTGTGTGTGTGTGTGTGTGTGTGTGTGTGTGTGTCTGTGCGCGTGCGTGTGTGTGTGTGTGTGTGTGTGTGTGTGTGTGTGTGTGTGTGTGTGTGTGTGTGTGTGTGTGTGTGTCTTTAATAGTGTTGAACACATCAGCACAGACAAGGGAAGAATCTTTGGGCAGAGATCAAAGGCAACACTCGTGGAATATTTCAGAGCAAAGAATTCTCTCTCTCTCTCTCTCTCTCTCTCTCTCTCTCTCTCTCTCTCTTACACAGGGTTAGACAAGGTTAAGGATCCCTAGCTTTATTGACAAGCTATTTACAGGTTAAGGATTCCTGACTTTATTGGCAAGCTAAGAGCTGTTACCTGCATCAGCTCATTTGAAAGCATTTTTATTGTTATGAGACATACAAGTAGGGAACAGGATGAAGTTGGAGCCATCTGTGGGCCAGCATTTTCATTTGATCAACTGACGTTATCTCGTTGACATCATTATGCTGTACGAATGTGTTCCATACTCGAGTCATCCTGGGTATATATGATCTCAGATGGAGTGATGTTCTGGAGAAGGGTACAGCCAGAGTGAAGTTGCTGCTTTCTGCCCGTCTTGTGGCATAAAAGCTTGTTTCACGCTGTCCTCGAAGTGGATCCAAGTGTGGTACTTTGACAATATTGGCCTTGTACATAACAATAAGGCCACCCACATCCCTTCTGTGTTGAAGGCTCTGCTGAAATGACAGATCTATCCAGGATGGGTCAAGGCGAGAGATGAGACGTCTTGCTCTGTTCTCCACTCTGTCAAGCAGTCGCAGATGAGAGGGGAGGGGCAGGCAAAGCAAGAAAGTGGAGCATACTCAAGGCGTGAGCGTATTTGTGCCTCGTTCAGAATCTTGCAACCCCTACTGTCAAGCAGATGCGAGATACGGCGAAGTGCTGTAAGCTTCCTGGCTGCCTTGTTTGCTAGATTTACAACATGGTTCTTCATGGTTAATTTGGAGTCAAATTTCACCCCAAGGATATCAACTTCTTCTCCAGGTGCCAACACCCTCCCATTCATCCTTACTACTGCACCAGCATTACCATCATGGTGCCTAGAGACTATCATCATTTGCGTTTTCTCAGGTGCAAATGTTACTTGCCATCTATTTCCCCAAGCTGATATAGCGCTTAGCTGGTGATTGATGAAGCTTAGAGCAGCTGGCATTTCTTCTCTTGGATAAGTGAATGTCAGTGTACAGTCGTCTGCATATACATGTGATTCTGGGATGAGATGAAGAAGGTCGTTGAAGTAGACATTCCATAACAATGGTCCCTGCACGCTTCCTTGTGGAACACTTGCCCCAAAAGGATGTCTTGCTGATTCCGTTCCATTGAGAACTACACTTAGAGATCTACCATGAAGGTAATCACTGAGAAGACATAGTGTAGAGCCTGCAATTCCCAGTGCTTGAAGTTTTGCTAAGAGGCCCTGGTGCCACACCCGGTCGAAAGCGCCAGCAATGTCCAGTGCTACCACACAGCTGACTTTGGATTCATCCATTGACTGGTGCCACTCAGTGGAGAGGTTTAATAACAGATCAGCAGCAGAGTAACCTTTCCTGAAGCCATATTGACGATCACAAAGTAGTGAGTGGTAGTCAAAAAACTCTGTCATTTGTCTTGAGATTATTGTCTCAAGGATCTTCCCAGTGATTGACAGGAGTGACACTGGTCTGTAGTTGCTGATTTCTGCTCTGCTCTTCTTTTTGTGAACAGGGACTACATTTGCCTCTTTCCACAGAGAGGGCCATTTACACTGTACTAGACAGTGCTGAAAGATGCGAGTTAGAGGTGCTGCTAGCTGGTCTGCACATCTCAGCAATCTTGGGCTCAACTTGTCTGGACCCACAGCCTTTTTTCTCTTGGTCAAGCGATTTAAGAAGGAAATGCGTCTCTTCCTGCCTTATTGTCACCACTGACAGTTTTGACACAGTTCTTGCAGCTAGCCAAGGAGGGTCCCTTGCTGGATCAGGAACTTGCATTTTGGTAGCAAAGTGTTCAGCAAAGAGGTCTGCCTTCTCTTGACTACTAGTAGAGGTGGTCCCATCCTGTCGATTTAGAGGTGGAATGAGTTCATCAGGCAGATAACCTTGTCTGTCCTTGACCAGGGGCCACCAGATTTTGGAGCCTACCCTACCTGATGCTAGCTTTCTTTTAGTGTCCACCTCCCATTTAGCAATGGTCCACTTTTGAACGTCACCCATATGCCTACAGGCTTGCCTGTGCAAGTTCCTGTTATAGATGGTAGGATGTCTCTTATATCTTGTACCATAACATTGTATCAATCGCATCTGCTAGAAAAATGACAGGATGGATAATGAGAACCTTCAAAACTAGGGAGGCCAAGCCCATGATGACACTCTTCAGGTCACTTGTTCTATCTAGGCTGGAATATTGCTGCACTCTAACAGTACCTTTCAAGGCAGGTGAAATTGCCGACCTAGAAAATGTACAGAGAACTTTCACGGCGCGCATAACGGAGATAAAACACCTCAATTACTGGGAGCGCTTGAGGTTTCTAAACCTGTATTCCCTGGAACGCAGGAGGGAGAGATACATGATTATATACACCTGGAAAATCCTAGAGGGACTAGTACCGAACTTGCACACGAAAATCACTCACTACGAAAGCAAAAGACTTGGCAGACGATGCACCATCCCCCCAATGAAAAGCAGGGGTGTCACTAGCACGTTAAGAGACCATACAATAAGTGTCAGGGGCCCGAGACTGTTCAACTGCCTCCCAGCACACATAAGGGGGATTACCAACAGACCCCTGGCAGTCTTCAAGCTGGCACTGGACAAGCACCTAAAGTCAGTTCCTGATCAGCCAGGCTGTGGCTCGTATGTTGGTTTGCGTGCAGCCAGCAGCAACAGCCTGGTTGATCAGGCGCTGATCCACCAGGAGGCCTGGTCACAGACCGGGCCGCGGGGGCGTTGACCCCCGAAACTCTCTCCAGGTAAACTCTCTCCAGGTAATACCTTCGCCATGCTTTGTACTTAGCAGTAGCAGCCTCTCTACAACAAAAGCCAAACCAAGGCTGATCTGTAGGCTTCGTCACATATTGCCGGTGAGGAATGTGTTCTTGTTGTAGATTAAGGATGTGTCCAGTGTGAAGGCTTTCACTTGGTTGTCAACATCCCCTTGGAGAAGAGCATTCCAATCGGTGGTGGCGAGCTCAGAGCAAAGGGTTGGCCAATTACCTCTTTCCCATAGCCAGGTTGTGCGTGTGGACTCCTCACCTCGTTCTGTCGGGATCTTAAGTGTGGTAAAAACAGCCTTGTGGTCAGACGATCCAACGAAGCCGAGGGGTTGACAAGTGACTATGCCCTCTGCCAGATCACTCACTACTGGGTCAAGGGAGGAGCCAGAGATGTGAGTAGGGAAATCAACAAAGTTTCTCATGTCAAATACTGCAAGAAGGTCATCAAAGTCCCTCTATATAAGGTGCTGGTTGAGGTCACTAACAATTATGATATGTTGACAGTTGTGTTGTAGCAGAAGGGAGTCAATATTTTCCATTAGGAAGTTGATGGGGTCTGCATGTTGCCACTGTGGTCTGTACATTGCACATGGTAGTACAGAGGTACTAGTGTTTATGCAGAGCTTGAAGAACATCATTTCAATATGTGTAGGGATGGCAACATCAATGTGCTGGGCATGAACACTTTTAGAGAAGAACATTGCAACACCACCTCCTTGCCCTTGTCTGTCTCTTCTCATCCATGAGGTGTAGCCAGCAATTCTTGCAAAATTTTCTGAGTCCTGCCATCCAAAAATGTTTCAACAACAGCTATCATGACGTCGAGTGTTCACAAAACTATGTGTGAGCTCTCCAACATTAGTAATGAAACCTCTAATGTTGGCTGACAGGATGCTGATAGACTGGCTCCTCATAATGTGGTCAGCTTGAGGTGGTGGGTGTGTAAGGCATGTAAGGTGCCTGCCCTTGAGAGAGGTGGGGTACTGAGGCAGCTGCTGGGATGTAGGTCTGCGGTCTTGTATAAGGCACAATACCATCTGCTGGGCTGAGATAGGAGTGGCTGAGTCGGTGACGTGTGAGAGTGTTCACCAATTCAGAGATCCTGCTGGTTTGTTCTGAGAACAGGTCTCTAAACAGGTGGTCCTGTCTGTCAAGTTCCCTTTTCTTCCGACATTGGCCCTCCTGATGTCCTTTCTTGTTGCAGTAATTGCACCGGGTATCTAGCAGGCAGTTGTTCGCGGTATGCCCCTTCCGGTGGCAGCGAGAGCACAGCCTCTCTCTCTCTCTCTCTCTCTCTCTCTCTCTCTATCTATCTATCTTTATTCTCTCATACACAAATAACCCTCACATAAAAGAGGGGAGCTTACGACGACGTTTCGGTCCGACTTGGACCATTTACAAAGTCAATCTAACGAGAAGTAGAGCAGGACGGGAATATAGAGGCAGGAAGAGGTAGTGGTAGTGGTAGTAGTGGTAGTGGTAGTAGTGGTAGTAGTAGTAGTAGTGGAGGTGGTAGTAGTAGTGGTAGTAGTAGTAGTGGTGGTGGTAGTAGTGTATCGTTCCAGTCACGGAATTGTGTCTTTTTTTACTTATTTATTGTCATTATCTTTCCCTAAAGCTTATCGGATATTCTTTCACGAATATTGATGTACCATGGTTCACACTGGTGTACCAGATGTACCATGGTTCACACTGGTGTACCAGATGTACCATGGTTCACACTGGTGTACCAGATGTACCATGGTTCACACTGGTGTACCAGATGTACCATGGTTCACACTGGTGTACCAGATGTACCATGGTTCACACTGGTGTACCAGATGTACCATGGTTCACACTGGTGTACCAGATGTACCATGGTTCACACTGGTGTACCAGATGTACCATGGTTCACACTGGTGTACCAGATGTACCATGGTTCACACTGGTGTACCAGATGTACCATGGTTCACACTGGTGTACCAGATGTACCATGGTTCACACTGGTGTACCAGATGTACCATGGTTCACACTGGTGTACCAGATGTACCATGGTTCACACTGGTGTACCAGATGTACCATGGTTCACACTGTTGTACCAGATGTACCATGGTTCACACTGGTGTACCAGATGTACCATGGTTCACACTGGTGTACCGGATGTACCATGGTTCACACTGGTGTACCGGATGTACCATGGTTCACACTGGTGTACCACACACTGATGTACCAGATGTACCATGGTTCACACTGGTGTACCAGATGTACCATGGTTCACACTGGTGTACCAGATGTACCATGGTTCACACTGGTGTACCAGATGTACCATGGTTCACACTGGTGTACCGGATGTACCATGGTTCACACTGGTGTACCGGATGTACCATGGTTCACACTGGTGTACCGGATGTACCATGGTTCACACTGGTGTACCAGATGTACCATGGTTCACACTGGTGTACCGGATGTACCATGGTTCACACTGGTGTACCAGATGTACCATGGTTCACACTGGTGTACCAGATGTACCATGGTTCACACTGATGTACCAGATGTACCATGGTTCACACTGGTGTACCAGATGTACCATGGTTCACACTGGTGTACCAGATGTACCATGGTTCACACTGGTGTACCAGATGTACCATGGTTCACACTGGTGTACCAGATGTACCATGGTTCACACTGGTGTACCAGATGTACCATGGTTCACACTGATGTACCAGATGTACCATGGTTCACACTGGTGTACCAGATGTACCATGGTTCACACTGGTGTACCAGATGTACCATGGTTCACACTGGTGTACCAGATGTACCATGGTTCACACTGGTGTACCAGATGTACCATGGTTCACACTGGTGTACCAGATGTACCATGGTTCACACTGGTGTACCAGATGTACCATGGTTCACACTGGTGTACCAGATGTACCATGGTTCACACTGGTGTACCAGATGTACCATGGTTCACACTGGTGTACCAGATGTACCATGGTTCACACTGGTGTACCGGATGTACCATGGTTCACACTGGTGTACCAGATGTACCATGGTTCACACTGGTGTACCGGATGTACCATGGTTCACACTGGTGTACCAGATGTACCATGGTTCACACTGGTGTACCAGATGTACCATGGTTCACACTGGTGTACCAGATGTACCATGGTTCACACTGGTGTACCAGATGTACCATGGTTCACACTGGTGTACCAGATGTACCATGGTTCACACTGGTGTACCGGATGTACCATGGTTCACACTGGTGTACCAGATGTACCATGGTTCACACTGGTGTACCGGATGTACCATGGTTCACACTGGTGTACCAGATGTACCATGGTTCACACTGGTGTACCAGATGTACTATGGTTCACACTGGTGTTCCAGAAGTACCATGGTTCACACTGGTGTACCAGATGTACCATGGTTCACACTGGTGTACCAGATGTACCATGGTTCACACTGGTGTACCAGATGTACCATGGTTCACACTGGTGTACCAGATGTACCATTGTTCACACTGGAGTACCAGATGTACCATGGTTAACACTGGTGTACCAGATGTACCATGGTTCACACTGGTGTACCAGATGTTCCATGGTTCACACTGGTGTACCAGATGTACCATGGTTCACACTGGTGTACCGTGGTTCAGATGTACCATGGTTCACACTGGTGTACCATGGTTATGTACCATGGTTCACACTGGTGTACCATGGTTCACACTGGTGTACCATGGTTCACACCGGTGTAGCATGGTTCATACCGGTGTAGCATGGTTCACACTGGTGTTCCGTGGTTCACACTGGTGTACCATGGTTCACACTGGTGTACCATGGTTCACACTGGTGTACCATGGTTCACACTGGTGTACCATGGTTCACACTGGTGTACCATGGTTCACACTGGTGTACCATGGTTCACACTGGTGTACCATGGTTCACACTGGTGTACCATGGTTCACACTGGTGTACCATGGTTCACACTGGTGTACCATGGTTCACACTGGTGTACCATGGTTCACACTGGTGTATCATGGTTTTCACTGGTGTACCATGGTTCACACTGGTGTACCATGGTTCACACTGGTGTACCATGGTTCCCTGGTTCACACTGGTGTACACCATGGTTCACACTAGTGTACCAAATGTACCATGGTTCACACTGGTGTACCCATGGTTCACACTGGTGTACCATGTACCATGGTTCACACTGGTGTACCAGATGTACCATGGTTCACACTGGTGTACCATGGTTCACACTGGTGTACCAGATGTACAATGGTTCACACTGGTGTACCAGATGTACCATGGTTCACACTGGTGTACCAGATGTACCATGGTTCACACTGGTGTACCAGATGTACCATGGTTCACACTGGTGTACCAGATGTACAATGGTTCACACTGGTGTACCAGATGTACCACGGTTCACACTGGTGTTTCAGATGTACCATGGTTCACAATGGTGTACCAGAAGTACAATGGTTCACACCGGTGTTCCATGGTTCACACTGGTGTACCAGGTGTACCATGGTTCACACTGGTGTACCATGGTTCACACACAAGATGTACCATGGTTCACACTGGTGTACCATGGTTCACACTGGTGTTCCATGGTTCACACAGGTGTACCAGATGTATCATGGTTCACACTGGTGCACCAGATGTACCATGGTTCACACTGGTGTACCAGATATACCATGGTTCAGACTGGTGTACCAGATGTACCATGGTTCACACTGGTGTTCCAGATGTACCATGGTTCACACTGGTGTACGAGATGTACCATGGTTCACACTTTTGTACTAGATGTACCATGGTTCACACTGGTGTACCAGATGTACTATGGTTCACACTGGTGTACCAGATGTACCATGGCTCACACTGATGTACCAGATGTACCCTGGTTCACACTGGTGTACCAGATGCACCATGGTTCACACTAGTGTACCAAATGTACCATGGTTCACACTGGTGTACAAGATGTACCATGATTCACACTGGTGTACCAGATGTACCATGGTTCACATTGGTGTACCAGATGTACCATGGTTCACACTGGTGTACCAGATATACCATGGTTCACACTGGTGTACCAGATGTACCATGGTTCACACTGGTGTACCAGATGTACAATGGTTCACACTGGTGTACCAGATGTACCATGGTTCACACTGGTGTACCAGATGTACCATGGTTCACACTGGTGTACCAGATGTACCATGGTTCACACTGGTGTACCAGATGTACAATGGTTCACACTGGTGTACCAGATGTACCATGGTTCACACTGGTGTACCAGATGTATCATGGTTCACACTGGAGTATCAGATGTACCATGGTTCACACTGGTGTACCAAAAGTACCATGGTTCACACTGGTGTTCCATGGATCACACTGGTGTACCAGATGTACCATGGTTCACACTGGTGTTCCATGGTTCACACTGGTGTACCAGACGTAGCATGGTTCACACCGGTGTACAAGATGTACCATAGTTCACACTGGTGTACCAGGTGTACCACGGTTCACACTGGTGTTTCAGATGTACCATGGTTCACAATGGTGTACCAGAAGTACCATGGTTCACACCGGTGTTCCATGGTTCACACTGGTGTACCAGGTGTACCATGGTTCACACTGGTGTTCCATGGTTCACATTAGTGCACAAGATGTACCATGGTTCACACTGGTGTACCAGAAGTACCATGGTTCACACTGGTGTTCCATGGTTCACACTGGTTTACCAGATGTACCATGGTTCACACTGGTGTACCAGAAGTACCATGGTTCACACTGGTGTACCAGATGTACTATGGTTCACACTTGTGTGCCAGAAGTACCATGGTTCACACTGGTGTTCCATGGTTCACACAGGTGTACCAGATGTATCATGGTTCACACTGGTGCACCAGATGTACCATGGTTCACACTGGTGTACCAGATGTACCATGGTTTACACTGATGTACCAGATGTACCATGGTTCACACTGGTGTACCAGATGTACCATGGTTCACACTGGTGTACCAGATGTACCATGGTTCACACTGATGTACCAGATGTACCATGGTTTACACTGATGTAGCAGATGTACCATGGTTAACACTGGTGTACCAGATGTACCATGGTTCACACTGGTGTACCAGATGTACCATGGTTCACACTGGTGTACCAGATGTAACTTGGTTCAAACTGGTGTACCAGACGTTCCATAGTTCACACTGATGTACCAGATGTACCATGGTTCACACTGGTGTACCAGATGTACCATGGATCACACTGGTTTACCAGATGTACCATGGTTCACACTGGTGTACCAGAAGTACCATGGTTCACACTGGTGTGCCAGATGTACCATGGTTCACACTCGTGTACCAGATGTACCACGGTTCACACTGGTGTACCAGACGTTCCATAGTTCACACTGATGTACCAGATGTACCATGGTTCACACTGGTGTACCAGATGTACCATGGTTCACACTGGTGTACCAGATGTACCATTGTTCACACTGGTGTACCAGATGTACCATGGTTCACACTGGTGTACTAGATGTACCATGGTTCACACTGGTGTACAAGATGTACCATGGTTCACATTGGTGTACCAGATATACCATGGTTCACATTGGTGTACCAGATGTACCATGGTTCACACTGGTGTACCAGATGTACCATGGTTCACACTGGTGTACCAGATGTACCACGGTTCACACTGATGTACCAGATGTACCATGGTTCACACTGATGTGCCAGATGTACCATGGTTCACACTGGTGTACCAGATGTACCATGGTTCACGCTGGTGTACCAGATGTACCATGGTTCACACTGGTGTACCAGATGTACCACGGTTCACACTGGTGTACCAGACGTTCCATGGTTCACACTGATGTACCAGATGTACCATGGTTCACACTGGTATACTAGATGTACCATGGTTCACACTGGTGTACCAGATGTACCATGGTTCACACTGGTGTACGAGATGTACCATGGTTTACACTGGTGTACCAGATGTACCATGGTTCACACTGGTGTACCAGATGTACCATGGTTCACACTGATGTACCAGATGTACCATGGTTCAAACTGGTGTACCAGATGTACCATGGTTCACACTGGTGTACCAGACTTACGATGGTTCACAATGGTGTACCAGATGTACCATGGTTCACACTGGTGTACCAGATGTATCATGGTTCACACTGGTGTACCAGATGTGCCATGGTTCACACTGGTGTACCACATGTACCATGGTTCACAATGGTGTACCAGATGTACCATGGTTCACACTGGTGTTCCAGATGTACCATGGTTCACACTGGTGTACCAGATGTACCATGGTTCACACTGGTGTACCAGATGTACCATGGTTCACACTGGTGTACCAGATGTACCATGGTTCACACTGGTGTACCAGGTGTACCATGGTTCACACTGGTGTACCAGATGCACCATGGTTCACACTGGTGTACCAGATGTACCATGGTTCACACTGGTGTACCAGATGTACCATGGTTCACACTGGTGTACCAGACGTACCATGGTTCACACTATTGTACCAGATGTACCGTGGTTCACACTTGTGTACCAGATGTACCATGGTTCACACTTATGTACCAGATGTACCATGGTTCACACTGATGTACCAGATGTACTATGGTTCACACTGGTGTACCAGATATACCATGGTTCACACTGGTGAACCAGATGTACCATGGTTCACACTGGTGTACCAGATGTACCATGGTTCACACTGGTGTATCAGATGTACCATGGTTCACTCTGGTGTTCCATGGTTTACACTGGTGTTCCATGGTTCACACCGGTGAACCATGGTTCACACCGGTGCACCATGGTTCACACTGTTGTACCATGGTTCAAACTGGTGTACCATGGTTCACACCGGTGTACCATGGTTCACACTGGTGTACCATGGTTCAAACTGGTGTACCATGGTTCTTACTGGTGTACCATGGTTCACACTGGTGTACCATGGTTCACACTGGTGTACCATGGTTCTCACCGGTGTACCATGGTTCACACTGGTGTACCATGGTTAACACTTGTGTACCATGGTTCTCACTGGTGTACCATGGTTCACACTGGTGTACCATGGTTCACACCGGTGTAGCATGGTTCATACCGGTGTAGCATGGTTCACACTGGTGTTCCGTGGTTCACACTGGTGTACCATGGTTCACACCGGTGTACCATGGTTCACACCGGTGTACCGTGGTTCACACTGGTGTACCATGGTTCACACTGGTGTACCATGGCTCACACTTGTGTACCATGGTTTGCACCGGTGTACCATGGTTCACACTGGTGTACCATAGTTCACACTGGTGTACCATGGTTCACACTGGTGTACCATGGTTCACACTGGTGCACCATAGTTCACACTGGTGTACCATGGTTCACACTGGTGTACCATGGTTCACACTGGTGTACCATGGTTCACACTGGTGTACCATGGTTCACACTGGTGTACCGTGGTTCACACCGGTGTACCATGGTTCACACTGGTGTACCATGGTTCACACTGGTGTATCATGGTTCACACTGGTGTACCATGGTTCACACTGGTGTACCATGGTTCACACTGGTGTACCATGGTTCACACTGGTGTACCATGGTTCACACTGGTGTACCATGGTTCACACTGGTGTACCATGGTTCACACTTGTGTACCATGGTTCACACTGGTGTACCATGGTTCACTCCGATGGACCATGGTTCACACCGGTGTACCATGGTTCACACTGGTTTACCATGGTTCACACTGGTGTACCATGGTTCACACCGGTGTACCATGGTTCACACCGGTGTACCATGGTTCACACTGGTGTACCATGGTTCACACTGGTGTACCATGGTTCACACTGGTGTACCATGGTTCAAACCGGTGTACCATGGTTCACACTGGTGTACCATGGTTCACACTGGTGTACCATGGTTCACACTGGTGTTTCATGGTTCACACTGGTGTACCATGGTTCACACTGGTGTACCATGGTTCACACTGGTGTACCATGGTTCACACTGGTGTACCATGGTTCACACTGGTGTTCCATGGTTCACACTGGTGTATCATGGTTCACACTGGTGTACCATGGTTCACACTGGTGTACCATGGTTCACACTGGTGTACCATGGTTCACACTGGTGTACCATGGTTCACACTGGTGTACCATGGTTCACACTGGTGTACCATGGTTCACACTGGTGTACCATGGTTCACACTGGTGTACCATGGTTCACACTGGTGTACCATGGTTCACACTGGTGTACCATGGTTCACACTGGTGTACCATCATTCACACTGACTGGTGTACCATGGTTCACACTGGTGTACCATGGTTCACACTGGTGTACCATGGTTCACACTGGTGCATCATGGTATACACTGGTGTACCATGGTGTACATGGTTCACTGGTGTACCATGGTTCACACTGGTGTATCATGGTTTACACTGGTGTACCATGGGTCACACTGGTGTACCATGGTTCACACTGGTGTACCATGGTTCACACTGGTGTACCATGGTTCACATGGTGTACCATGGTTCACACTGGTGTACCATGTACCATGGTTCACACTGGTGTACCATGGTTCACACTGGTGTATCATGGTTTTCACTGTGGTTCACACTGGTGTATGGTTCACACTGGTTACCATGATTCACACACTGGTGTACCATGGTTCACACTGGTGTACCATGGTTCACACTGGTGTACCATGGTTCACACTGGTGTACCATGGTTCACACTTCCACACACTGGTGTACCATGGTTCACACTGGTGTACATGGTTCACACTGGTGTACCATGGTTCACACTGGTGTACCATGATTCACACTGGTGTACCATGGTTCACACTGGTGTACCATGGTTCACACTGGTGGACCATGCTTCACACTGGTGTACCATGGTTCACACTGGTGTACCATGGTTCACACTCACACTGGTGTACCATGGTTCACACTGGTTCACACTGGTGTACCATGGTTCACACTGGTGCATCATGGTACCATGGTTCACACTGGTGGTTCACCTGGTGTACCATGGTTCACACTGGTGTACCATGGTTCACACTGGTGTACCATGGTTCATGATTCACACTGGTGTACACTGGTGTACCATGGTTCACACTGGTGTACACTGGTGTACCATGGTTCACACTGTGTACCATGGTTCACACTGGTGTACCATGGTTCACACAGGTGTAACATGGTTCACACTGTGTACCACACACTGGTGTACCATGGTTCACACTGGTGTACTATGGTTCCATGGTGTACCATGGTTCACACTGGTGTACCATGGTTCACACTGGTGTACACTGGTGTACCATGGTTCACACTTGTGTTCTATGGTTCATACTGGTGTACCATGGTTCACACTGTTGTACCATGATTCACACTGGTGTACCATGGTTCACACTGGTGCATCACACTGGTGTACCATGGTTCACACTGGTGTACCATGGTTCACACTGGTGTACCATGGTTCACACTGGTGTACCATGGTTCACACTGGTGTACCATGGTTCACACTGGTGTACCATGGTTCACACTGGTGTACCATGGTTCACACTGGTGTACCATGATTCACACTGGTGTACCATGGTTCACACTGGTGTACCATGGTTCACACTGGTGTACTATGGTTCACACTGGTGTACCATGGTTCACACTGGTGTACCATGGTTCACACTGGTGTACCATGGTTCACACTGGTGTACCATGATTCACACTGGTGTACCATGGTTCACACTGGTGTACTATGGTTCACACTGGTGTACCATGGTTCACACTGGTGTACCATGGTTCACACTGGTGTACCATGGTTCACACTGGTGTACCATGGTTCACACTGGTGTACCATGGTTCACACTGGTGTACCATGGTTCACACTGGTGTACCATGGTTCACACTGGTGTACCATGGTTCACACTGGTGTACCATGGTTCACACTGGTGTACCATGGTTCACACTGGTGTACCAGAGTGAAACTTTGTACTTATGATTCATCACCATAGGACTAATCAGCCCTAATCTTCCACCCACACCTCCACCCACACCTCCACCCACACCTCCACCCACACCTCCACCCACACCTCCACCCACACCTCCACCCACACCTCCACCCACACCTCCACCCACACCTCCACCCACACCACCTACACCTGTGTATCTACCACTGTGTGTCACCGACACAGTTGACGCTGCTCTCAACTCATCCTGGAATACACATCAACATCTCCAATGCCTTTCTCAAGTCATTCGTTGCAGGTTGTTACAATTCAACACTATATCAGCACTGCCCGTTGAGTTTCCCTACTCACACAAGCCGTAAGTTCGAGACCCACCTGTGCCGTGGTGACTCTCAGCAGTGAGCGGCCCAGCCAGGGTGATCAAGTGTGACGGGAACCTTGACCAGCTTCTGTTCCCAATGTCATGTGATTATACATTCTTAATTAAGAAATAAGAATCAGAGAAGACTTTCCACCTGCCAGTATATTCTGTTGTTAATGTTATTGTTGCTTTTGTTCTTACTGTCGGTGCTGTCACTGTCGGTGCTGTCACTGTCGGTGCTGTCACTGTCGGTGCTGTTACTGTCGGTGCTGTCACTGTCGGTGCTGTCACTGTCGGTGCTGTCACTGTCGGTGCTGTCACTGTCGGTGCTGTCACTGTCGGTGCTGTCACTGTCGGTGCTGTCACTGTCGGTGCTGTCACTGTCGGTGCTGTCACTGTCGGTGCTGTCACTGTCGGTGCTGTCACTGTCGGTGCTGTTACTGGAGCTGCTGTTACTGTCGGTGCTGTCACTGTCGGTGCTGTCACTGTCGGTGCTGTTACTGTCGGTGCTGTCACTGTCGTTGCTGTCACTGTCGGTGCTGTCACTGTCGGTGCTGTCACTGTCGGTGCTGTCACTGTCGGTGCTGTTACTGGAGCTGCTGTTACTGTCGGTGCTGTCACTGTCGGTGCTGTCACTGTCGGTGCTGTTACTGGAGCTGCTGTTACTGTCGGTGCTGTCACTGTCGGTGCTGTCACTGTCGGTGCTGTCACTGTCGGTGCTGTTACTGTCGGTGCTGTCACTGTCGGTGCTGTCACTGTCGGTGCTGTCACTGTCGGTGCTGTCACTGTCGGTGCTGTCACTGTCGGTGCTGTCACTGTCGGTGCTGTCACTGTCGGTGCTGTTACTGTCGGTGCTGTCACTGTCGGTGCTGTCACTGTCGGTGCTGTTACTGGAGCTGCTGTTACTGTCGGTGCTGTCACTGTCGGTGCTGTTACTGTCGGTGCTGTTACTGTCGGTGCTGTCACTGTCGGTGCTGTCACTGTCGGTGCTGTCACTGTCGGTGCTGTCACTGTCGGTGCTGTCACTGTCGGTGCTGTCACTGTCGGTGCTGTCACTGTCGGTGCTGTCACTGTCGGTGCTGTCACTGTCGGTGCTGTTACTGGAGCTGCTGTTAGTGCTGCTGTTGGTGTTGAAGGTGACAAAGGTGCGTCATGAGCTGGTACAGTTAAGATGCTGCCACGAGCAGCACTGAGGTACCAATGATGACTTTGTTTTATTAAGAAGGGAAGAATAAAGAAGGGAGGAGAGAGGAAGGAGACAATGATAAGAAAGAGAGAGAAGAGGGAGGAGGAAGTAAGAGAGGCTGGGGAAGGGGGAAGTAAGAGGGACTGAGGGGAACAGGGAAGTAAGAGGGGCTGGGGGGAGCAGGGAAGTAAGAGGGGCTGGGGGAAGGGGGAAGCAAGAGGGATTGAGGGGAACAAGGAAGTATGAGGGGCTGGGGGGAACAGGGAAGTAAGAGGGGCTGGGGGAAGGGGGAAGTAAGAGGGGCTGGGGGGAACAGGGAAGTAAGAGGGGCTGGGGGGAACAGGGATGTAAGAGGGGCTGAGGGAAGGGGGAAGAAAGAGGGGCTGGGGGAAAGGGGAAGTAAGAGGTAAGAGGGGCTGGGGGAAGGGGGAAGTAAGAGGGACTGAGGGGAACAGGGAAGTAAGAGGGGCTGGGGGAAGGGGGAAATAAGAGGGGCTGGGGGAAGGGGGAAGTAAGTGGGGCTGGGGGAAGTAAGTGGGGCTGGGGGAAGTGGGAAGTAAGAGGGACTGAGGGGAACAGGGAAGTAAGAGGGGCTGGGGGAAGGGGGAAATAAGAGGGGCTGGGGGAAGGAGGAAGTAAGTGGGGCTGGGGGAAGGGGGAAGTAAGAGGGACTGAGGGGAACGGGGAAGTAAGAGGGGCTGGGGGACGGGGGAAGTAAGAGGGGCTGGGGAAGGGGGAAGTAAGAGGGGCTGAGGGGAACAGGGAAGTAAGAGGGGCTGAGGAAGGGGGAAGTAAGAGGGGCTGGGGAACAGGGAAGTAAGAGGGGCTGGGGGAAGGGGGAAGTAAGAGGGACTGATGGGAACAGGGAAGTAAGAGGGGCTGGGGAAGGGGGAAGTAAGAGGGACTGAGGGGAACAGGGAAGTAAGAGGGGCTGGGGAAGTAAGAGGGGCTGGGGAAAGGGGGAAGTAAGAGGGGCTGGGGGGAGCAGGGAAGTAAGAGGGGCTGGGGGAAGGGGGAAGTAAGAGAGGCTGGGGGGAACAGGAAAGTAAGAGGGGCTGAAGGAAGGGGGAAGTAAGAGGGGCTGGGGGAGCAGGGAAGTGAGAGGGGCTGGGGGAAAGGGGGAAGTAAGACGGGCTGGGGGGAGCAGGGAAGTAAGAGGGGCTGGGGGAAGGGGGAAGCAAGAGAGGCTGGGGGGAACAGGAAAGTAAGAGTGGCTGAGGGAAGGGGGAAGTAAGAGGGGCTGGGGGAAGGGGTAAGTATGAGGGGCTGAGGGGAAGGGGGAAGTAAGAGGGGCTGGGGGAAGGGGGAAGTAAGAGGGTCTGGGGGAAGGGGGAAGTAAGAGGGGCTGGGGGAACAGGGAAGTAAGAGGGACTGGGGGAACAGGGAAGTAAGAGGGGTTGGGGGGAACAGGGAAGTAAGAGGGGCAGGGGGAAGGGGGAAGCAAGAGGGGCTGGGGGGAACAGGGAAGTAAGAGGGGCTGGGGGAAGGGGGAAGTAAGAGAAGCTGGGGGAACAGGGAAGTAAGAGGGGCTGGGGGAACAGGGAAGTAAGAGGGGCTGGGGGAAGGGGGAAGCAAGAGGGGCTGGGGGAACAGGGAAGTAAGAGGGGTTGGTGGAACAGGGAAGTAAGAGGGGCTGGGGGAAGGGGGAAGCAAGAGGGGCGGGGGGAACAGGGAAGTAAGAGGGGCTGGGGGAATGGGGAAGTAAGAGGGGCTGGGGGAGCAGGGAAGTAAGAGGGGCTGGGGAAGGGGGAAGTAAAAGGGGCTGAGGGGAACAGGGAGGTAAGAGGGGCTGGGGGAAGGGGAAAGTAAGAGGGGCTGGGGGAAGGGGGAAGTAAGAGTGGCTGGAGGAACAGGGATGTAAGAGGGGCTGGGGGGAACAGGGAAGTAAGAGTGGCTGGGGGGAACAGGGAAGTTAGAGGGGCTGGGGGGAACAGGGAAGTAAAAGGGGCTGGGGGAACAGGGAAGTAAGAGGGGCTGAGGGAAGGGGGAAGTAAGAGGGGCTGGGGGAAGGGGGAAGTAAGATGGGCTGAGGGGAACAGGGAAGTAAGAGGGGCTGGGGGAACGGGGAAGTAAGAGGGGCTGGGGAAAGAGGGAAGTAAGAGGGGTTTAGGGAAGGGGGAAGTAAGAGGGGCTGGGAGAAGGGAAAAGTAAGAGGGGCTGGGGGAAGTGGGAAGTAAGAGGGGCTGGGGAAAGGGGGAAGTAAGAGTGGCTGGGGGAAGGAGGAAGTAAGAGTGGCTGGGGGAAGGGGGAAGTAAGAGGGGCTGGGGGAAGGGGGAAGTAAGATGGGCTGAGGGGAACAGGGAAGTAAGAGGGGCTGGGAAATGGAGGAAGTAAGAGGGGCTGGGAAATGGAGGAAGTAAGAGGGGTTGGGGGGAGGTAAGAAGCAGGTAGTAATTTATCTTGGTTAAACAGGAACTTACCAGTAACTTGATAATAACAGTGACAGTGTGTGTGTGTGTGTGTGTGTGTGTGTGTGTGTGTGTGTGTGTGTGTGTGTGTGTGTGTGTGTGTGTGTTTGTGTGTGTGTGTGTGTGTGTGTGTGTGTGTGTGTGTGTGTGTGTGTGTGTGTGTGTGTGTGTGTGTGTGTGTGTGTGTGTGTGTGCGAGTGTGCGTGAGTGGGTTTCAAACTGGTGCTGTATACTCAAGTATGGGCCTGACGTACCCGGTGTACAGTATCTAGAACGATTTTTTACTTAGGTATCGGAATGTTAATCTCAGGTTTGCCAGGCGCCCATATGCTGCAGCAGTTATCTGGTTGATGTGTGCTTCCGGAGACATGCTCGGTGTTATGCTCACCCCAAGATCTTTTTCCTTGAGTGAGGTTTGCAGCCTTTGGCCACCTAGTCTATACTCTGTCTGTGGTCTTCTTTGCCCTTCCCGGATCTACATGACTGCATGTATGTGTGTCTGTGTGTGTGAGTGTGTATGTGTGTCACTCCTCCTGCTCCATGAGCTTCATCACACCTCTTCTTAAAGCAGTGTATGGGTGTGCTGACGTCACACAGACCGGTAATAAAAACAGCAGTACCCAAGTGGTCAGCCAACCACCTTTCCTTTTGTTTGTTTCTGGGTTCGCAACAATCACAAATACCAGACACAGCACTGGTCCTAGGACTGACCTCTGTGGTAACCCGCTGGTCACAGGTGCCCACTCTGACACCTCGCCACGTACCATGACTCGCTGTTGTCTTCCTGACAAGTATTCTTTGATCCATTGTAGTTCCTTCCCTGTTATCCCTGCCTGGTCCTCCAGCTTTTGCACTAATGTCTTGTGTCAAACGCCTTCTTGCAGTCCAAGAAAATGCAATCTACCCACCCCTCTCTCTCTTGTCTTACTGCTGTCACCCTGTCATAGACCTCAAGTAGGTTTGTTACCCAGTCTTTCCCATCCCTGAATCTGTGCTGGCTGTCGTTGATAAGTTCATGCCATTCTAGGTGCTTCACCACTCTTCTGGTAATCCTCTCCATGACTTTGCATACTATAAATTTCAGTGACACTGGTCTGTAGTTAATTCTTCGTGTCTGTCTCCTTTTTTAAAAACTGAGTTTACACTTGCTAACTTCCACACCTCAGGTAGTCGCCCTGTTTCGATAGATATGTCGAAGATTGTTATTAGTGGTACACATAGCACCTCTGCTTCATGGAGAGATGTTATCCGGCCCCATCGTCTTTAAGGTATCTAGCTCACTTAGCAACCTCTTCACTTCTTCCTCGGTTGTATGCATTGTGTCCAACATTTGATGGTGTATCCCAACTCTCTGTCTTTCTGGAGGCCCTTCTGTCTCCCGTGTAAACACTTCTTTGAATCTCATGTTAAGTTTCTCACATACTTCACGGTCATTTCATGTGATCTCCCCTCCTTCCTTCCTTAGCCTGATTACCTGGTCCTTCACTGTTGTTTTCCTCCTGATATGGCTGTACAGCAGCTTCAGGTCAGATCTGGCTTTCATTGCCAGATCTGTCGTTGGGCCACCCTTTTTACCTGTGCATATTTATTTGTGGCTCTACGGCTGCTCTCCTTATTCTCTTTGGTCCTTTGCCTTCTATGCTTCTTCCATTCTCAAGCACCTTTGGTTTTGGTCTTCCTACACCTCTGGGTGAGCCAAGGGCTCGTCCTGCCATTTTCGTTATTCCTGTTACCCTTGGGTACAAACCTCTCCTCAACTTCCTAGCAAATTGTTGACACATATTCCATCATCTCGTTTACTGACTTCCCTGCCAGTTCTCTGTCCCACTGAACCCCGTGCAAGAAGTTCTTCATGTCTGCGTAGTCCCCTTTCTTGTAGTTTGGCTTCATTCGTCCTGGCCTTCCTGCTTCCCCCTCCAATAGTAACTCTACTATACATTCGAAGCTCAGAACCACATGATCACTGGCCCAGAGCGGTCTTTCGTATATGTACTCACCTATTTGTACTCACCTATTTGTGGTTGCAGGAGTCGAGTCATAGCTCCTGGCCCCGCCTCTTCACTGATTGCTACTAGGTCCTCTCTCTCCCTGCTCCATGAGCTTTATCATACCTCGCCTTAAAACTATGTATGGTTCCCGCCTCCACTACTTCACTTTCTAGGCTATTCCACGGCTTGACTACTCTATGACTGAAGAAATACTTCCTAACATCCCTTTGATTCATCTGAGTCTTCAACTTCCAATTGTGACCTCTTGTGTCCGTGTCCCTTCTCTGGAACATCCCGTCTTTGATGTGTGTATGTGTGTGTGTGTGTGTACTCACCTAGTTGAGGTTGCGGGGGTCGAGTCCGAGCTCCTGGCCCCGCCTCTTCACTGATCGCTACTAGGTCACTCTCCCTGAGCCGTGAGCTTTATCGTACCTCTGCTTAAAGCTATGTATGGATCCTGCCTCCACTACATCGCTTCCCAAACTATTCCACTTACTGACTACTCTGTGGCTGAAGAAATACTTCCTAACATCCCTGTGATTCATCTGTGTCCTCAACTTCCAACTGTGTCCCCTTGTTACTGTGTCCAATCTCTGGAACATCCTGTCTTTGTCCACCTTGTCAATTCCTCTCAGTATTTTGTATGTCGTTATCATGTCCCCCCTATCTCTCCTGTCCTCCAGTGTCGTCAGGTTGATTTCCCTTAACCTCTCCTCGTAGGACATACCTCTTAGCTCTGGGACTAGTCTTGTTGCAAAAATTTGCACTTTCTCTAGTTTCTTTACGTGCTTGGCTAGGTGTGGGTTCCAAACTGGTGCCGCATACTCCAACATGGGCCTAACGTACACGGTGTACAGGGTCCTGAATGATTCCTTATAAAGATGTCGGAATGCTGTTCTGAGGTTTGCTAGGCGCCCATATGCTGCAGCAGTTATTTGGTTGATGTGAGTTTCATGAGATGTGCCTGGTGTTATACTCACCCCAAGATCTTTTTCCTTGAGTGAGGTTTGTAGTCTCTTGCCCCCTAGACTGTACTCCGTCTGCGGTCTTCTTTGCCCTTCCCCAATCTTCATGACTTTGCACTTGGTGGGATTGAACTCCAGGAGCCAATTGCTGGACCAGGTCTGCAGCCTGTCCAGATCCCTTTGTAGTTCTGCCTGGTCTTCGATCGAGTGAATTCTTCTCATCAACTTCACGTCATCTGCAAACAGGGACACCTCAGAGTCTATTCCTTCCGTCATGTCGTTCACAAATACCAGAAACAGCACTGGTCCTAGGACTGATTCCTGTGGGACCCCGCTGGTCACAGGTGCCCACTCTGACACCTCGCCACGTACCATGACTCGCTTCTGTCTTCCTGACAAGTATTCCCTGATCCATTGTAGTGCCTTCCCTGTTATCCCTGTTTGGTCCTCCAGTTTTTGCACCAATCTCTTGTGTGGAACTGTGTCAAACGCCTTCTTGCAGTCCAAGAAAATGCAATCCACCCACCCCTCTCTCTCTTGTCTTACTGCTGTCACCATGTCATAGAACTCCAGTAGGTTTGTGACACAGGATTTCCCGTCCCTGAAAACATGTTGGCTGCTGTTGATGAAATCGTTCCTTTCTAGGTGTTCCACCACTCTTCTCCTGATAATCTTCTCCATGATTTTGCATACTATACATGTCAGTGACACTGGTCTGTAGTTTAATGCTTCATGTCTGCCTCCTTTTTTAAAGATTGGGACTACATTTGCTGTCTTCCATGCCTCAGGCAATCTCCCTGTTTCGATAGATGTATTGAATATTGTTGTTAGGGGTACACATAGTGCCTCTGCTCCCTCTCTCAATACCCATGGGGAGATGTTATCTGGCCCCATTGCCTTTGAGGTATCTAGCTCACTCAGAAGCCTCTTCACTTCTTCCTCGGTTGTGTGCACTGTGTCCACCACATGGTGGTGTGCCCCACCTCTCCGTCTTTCTGGAGCCCCTTCTGTCTCCTCTGTGAACACTTCTTTGAATCTCTTGTTGAGTTCCTCACATACTTCATGGTCATTTCTTGTTGTCTCTCCTCCTTCCTTCCTTAGCCTGATTACCTGGTCCTTGACTGTTGTTTTCCTCCTGATGTGGCTGTACAACAGTTTCGGGTCAGATTTGGCTTTTGCTGCTAGGTCGTTTTCATATTGTCTTTGGGCCTCCCTTCTTATCTGTGCATATTCGTTTCTGGCTCTACGACTGCTCTCCTTATTCTCCTGGGTCCTTTGCCTTCTATATTTCTTCCATTCCCTAGCACACTTGGTTTTTGCCTCCCTGCACCTTTGGGTAAACCATGGGCTCATCCTGGCTTTTTCATTATTCCTGTTACCCTTGGGTACAAACCTCTCCTCAGCCTCCTTACATTTTGTTGCTACATATTGCATCATCTCATTAACTGGCTTCCCTGCCAGTTCTCTGTCCCACTGAACCCCGTTCAGGAAGTTCCTCATTCCTGTGTAGTCCCCTTTCTTGTAGTTTGGCTTCATTCGTCCTGGCCTTCCTGCTTCTCCCTCCACTTGTAGCTCTACTGTGTATTCGAAGCTTAAAACCACATGGTCACTGGCCCCAAGGGGTCTTTCATATGTGATGTCCTCAATATCTGCACTACTCAAGGTGAATACTAAGTCCAGCCTTGCTGGTTCATCCTCTCCTCTCTCTTTTGTAGTGTCCCTTACGTGTTGAAACATGAAGTTTTCCAGTACCACCTCCATCATCTTAGCCCTCCATGTATCTTGGCCCCCATGTGGGTCCAGGTTCTCCCAATCGATCTCCTTGTGGTTAAAGTCACCCATGATCAGGAGCTTTGCCCTGCATGCATGAGCTCTTCTGGCCACTCTAGCCAGTGTGTCAACCATCGCTCTATTGCTCTCGTCGTACTCTTGCCTTGGCCTCCTGCTGTTCTGTGGTGGGTTATACATCACTGTTATTAGCACCTTGGGACCTCCAGAGTGAAGCGTTTCCTCTATGTAATCACTTTCTTCTCCGCTGTCTCCTCTCTCCAGCTCATCAAAATTCCAGCGATTTTTGATCAGCAATGCCACTCCTCCACCCCCCCTGTTCCATCTGTCTTTCCTCAGGATTTGGTATCCCGTTGGAAAGATGGCATCTGTTATCATACCTGTAAGCTTGGTTTCTGTGAGAGCTATGATGTCTGGTGATGATTCTTTGACTCTTTCATGCCACTCCTCCCACTTATTTGTTATTCCATCAGCGTTTGTGTACCATACCTTCAGTTTCCTTTCCAACACTGTGGTTTGGGGGGCCTGTGAGGGTGGGAGACCTGGTGGCGTACTGTGGGATTCTATAGCTCGGTGTTGGGTGGAGGCTGTGGGTATGGATTGTAGTGTGTGTTTGGATGGTGTGATAGGTTGTATGGTTCTGAGAATAGTTGTGTGTGTGCTTGCCCTTGCTGTTCTGTTCTGCTCTGACTGACCTCTGCTGGTTCCATCCTTGTCTCTTTTCCTAGCTCCTTTCGCTTTTTTGTCTTCTCCCTCAGCTGCTGTCGTTCTGATTTTGTTCTGTCTCTGTCTAGGAACACCCTCTTGTACTCTTCCGAGTATTTCAATCGTGGTTTCTCTTGGAGGATCCTGTTCTGCACTGTTTCCGTCCTGAGAATCAGCTTGATTGGTCGGTTTCTCCCCTTCGAGTACCCCCCTATTCTCTGAAAATTTACAATCTCGTCCATCTCTTCACCTATTTCCGTGATGATTTTCTCAATCTCCTTTCTTTCTTCCTGCTGCCTTTCAGTGTGTGTCCTTTCCTCTCTCTCCTGAAGCCCATGGATAAACACTGATTTTGCCCTTTCCTCCTTCCATTGCCTCACCCTCTGTGACTCTGGATCCTGCCTGTATGTAGTCAGTTTCTCCCTTGTTTTTTCCAGTGGCTCTTGATAGCATGGTTGTGCCTCAGCATTCGACCTATCGCCCTCTCCATCTGCAACCAGCTGTTCTTCCCTTTCACTCCTTGGTCCTCCTTGGCAGGCTGATATGGCCTTAGCATAATTCATAATTCCTTCCTTCCTGTTCGGCCTCGCAGCTTCATATGCTATGTCTTCTCTTTTCACTGACCCTGTAACTCGCTTCAGCCTATTTATCTCATCTTCCAGGACCCTTATCTAGGCTACTGCAGTTTCGACTTGTGCCTCTCAATTCTTTGTCTCCTTCTCCAACCTCTTTTCCATTTTCACAGAGAGCTCTTTCTCCATTTTTTCAGAAAGCTCTCCTAATTTTCTCTCCCACTCTTGTTCCATCATTTTCCACTGCTCCTCCATCCACTCCTCCCTACCAGAACCATTCTCATCTGATCCTTGGTTCCTGCGAGTCCCCACCATTTGTGTGTGTGTGTGTGTGTGTGTGTGTGTGTGTGTGTGTGTGTGTGTGTGTGTGTGTGTGTGTGTGCATGTGCGCACATGTAGTCACCTAATTGTACTTACTTAACTGTGATGGCAGAGGTCGATTCATAACTCCTAGCCCTGCCTCTTCTCTGGTCACTACTGGGTCACTCTTCTTGCACCATGAGCATTATCATAACTTCTTAACACTATGTATGGATCCTGACTCCGCTACATCACTTCCCAGACTATTCCACTTCCTGACAACTATGTGGCTGAGGAAATACTTCCTAACATCTATGTGACTCATCTAAGTCTTCAGCTTACAATTATAGCCCCTTGTTTCTGTGTCCCATCTCTGGAACATCCTGTCTTTGTCTACCTTGCTAATTCCTCTCAGTATTTTGTATGTCATTATGATATCCCTGTTGCAACCCCTGAATGGGTTGCAATGATTATTATGTATATATATAATTATTACCTTTTCATATAATTTTATATAGCTTGTATTTGCGATAATAGCTAAATCGTAAATGTATTGCTTTGTATTGTTATTTGACTTAGCTTCCTTTGGTTAGGTAGGATGTAACATATTATGTGCTCAGTTCAAGTCTTGATTGTCTAACTACTGTAATTATCGCTTTGCTTGTTTCCCTGCCGGCTTCTTGCTGGGCAGCGACCCACGGAGCTATCACGTGATCGAGGGGGGGGGGGTGTCCTCACCTCGCCTGAAGTATTCAGTCTGATCTAGACTCTCTTGGTGGTTGGACAGATCATCTGTCTCATTATTCTTGTTAGTTCTGTAGAACTCTGTTCACTGAACATTGTATAGACTTAGTGATTTTCGACGTTGTACTGAGGTTGTGTGTCGCATAGACACTCTAAACAACTCAGGTCCTGAGCTGTAGCTTCTGACCTAATTTGTACTGGTTTCTGTGTACTGTCACAGTCGGGATTTTCTTATGCTGAACTTAGATTCAGTAGTATGGGAGTTTTGTGTCTTTTGTGGAGGATCTGCTGATGGTCCCTACTTAGTTCCTGATTGTGTTGCAGTTGCTTGTTATATTCCTGTTGGGCTTAGCATTCTTTTTATTGTTCAAGCAGACTGTTCTGATTGCCAGTCGGTCAAGAAGTTAGATTATTTGAGGACTTTGTCAGCCACTTGTTTAAGTCTAGTCGAGTCTTGAGACAAAGCGATCTACTTAGAGCACTTACACACATACACACAAACTTACTTGTATATATTTGTAATATCTTATTAAATGTTAATGTACCAGACGGTACTTAAGAATTATAAATGTGATATGTGCTTTCAGCACAATACTATTGTATACGAGAGAAGTGATTATTATTAATTTGTTTGAATTCATTAATTTAATTTAATTTGATAATGTAATATACCTCTAGACGATACTTAATAAATTTATTAAATTTTAATTTCTCTAGTTAGTAGCCTACCAGTTGTAATCCTGAAGCACTATTGAATCATACTGAATTCTAATGGATAATTGGACAAGGATACTGACTACTTGTTACGAAAACCCAGTAACAGGCTGGATGCTAGAAGGACAGTCCTTTCTAGTATTCACTGGAGATCTCTAAGCTTTTAGAATCGCGTTTTTTGTAACAAATGAGGGCCTGTAATAAAGTTGGTAGAATTACCGACAACATGTCACTTGGTTACGTTACGTGGACGATGTCCTCGTAATAACTCCAAAACGTTTTGATGTACGGGATCTTCAGGCAAGGCTCAACGCAGTTGAACCAGCGATTCAGTTTACACTAGAAGAAGAGTCCAATGACACGCTACCTTTCCTCGACGTCCTCATTCACAAAGTAGACAACAACCTAAGATTTCAAGTTTATCGGAAACCCACCAATAAAAATGATCTCACACACTTCTATTCAAGTCAAGATACCAAGACCAAAAGAGGCATCATCATCGGGTTTTTCCTAAGAGCATACCGAATTTGCAGTCCTGAGTTTCTTGACGAGGAATGTACTTACATTCACCAAACATTCACTGAGTTACAATTTCCTTCTTTTTTCATCAAAGACTGCAAGAAAAGAGCTCTTCAGATCATCAATTCTCCACGCATCAACACCGCTCCCAACAAAGTTATAATTCTTCCCAACAGCCAGGTTGCACTAAACGTCTCAAAAGTACTTTCCCAAGCTAACACCAGAGTCGCCATCGCTTCTACCACTTCAATAAAGGATCTAACCAGGACAAAACCCAAGCACCACGAACCAGTCAATGCAGGAGTTTACACTATACCCTGTGGAGGCTGTGACAAGATCTACGTAGGTGAAACAGCAAGAAACCTCGACACCCGCCTCAATGAACACATTTACGCATGTAGGAAAGACAACTTAAACAACGCCTGTGTACAACACCGAAATTCCACCAATCATCTCATGAAATTCAGAGACGCCCAATTAGTGATCAAAGAAACTAATTTCCGCAGACGCAAGTGCCTCGAATCAGCACTGATCGCTGTTTCGAATACAATTAAACAAAACAACGGCAGCTTCACCATCTCCGAAGTCTTAGCAAGAATCCTCCTGAAAACAGTAAACCCTGCCATCACATAGTCTCTCCTGTTATACTACACAAAGCACATTACAGAGAGTGAACACTGAAAAAAACCTGCCTCTTTCCAGTCTATATTTGTCCAACCTATTTTTATGTTACCCAAGTATTAGCTTTTATATCCTTTTACTCATGTACGAATTAATTGCTCTTCCATATTGTATTATTTTTGTTACTACTACTACTACTACTACTACTACTACCACTACCACTAGTGAACATCGAAATGTTACCTCACTAGTATTACACCTCACTCTGAGCCTTTATATACCCTCTGTGTCCATGTATTGTTTGTAATGGCTTGATAAAGCTCCTGGAGAGCGAAACGTTGCCACAATAAATGTCACATTAGTTGCACTTGTGTCCTTTTACTTTACAAATGGGGGCCTGTCCAGGAGGCTCTTGATCCACGGTGTTGGAGAAACTGTCCAGTTTGACATACTAGTAACTCTATGATCAAACACTTTGAGTACTTTCCTAATCTGAAGACTTTGAGTTTAGTCTTGTACAACATACCTGGTGGATGTATGTACTTGACTGAGTCTCTTGATCCAAGGAGATGGAACTACTGTTAATGAGTTCTAGCTCTAAGACAACTAACACTAAAATTCCTATCAGGATTATAGTTTCCCATAATCACTCTCTCGTAGTACACTTATTTTCGTGATGTATGCCAAAGTGAAACAGTTAATTGATACTCTGACTTTGTCTGAGTTAAGTACATTAAAACTTCAGACTTGTTGGCGAGTAGCCAAATATCTCGGTGTGACGTATAACAGGAGTTACACCGCAGAAACTGTCAGAGCGTTAATTAAAGATATATTGTTTCCTGCTCTTACAGAGATGTCTGATTATGATTCAGATTCAGAAAGCCTAGTGTCACAATTAGGAAGTATAACTCTATTTGATGACTTAGAAGAAAGAGCAACTACGGCATTAGTGTCTGAGCCTAGTGAACCTCTGCTCACGCCTTCCCGCCTCACTGACACAATAGTACAGAGTATAGCTGGTTGGATGACTCAGCCCCATACTAGTACAGTGTATGGTACACCTGTATCTACTTATCATAGACCAGATCTAGACTCTCAAGGGACGGTTGGACGAGGTGCCCGACCTATGGACCGTCCAGAAAGACATGTTAATTTCCCTACTCCTCCATTACCCACTGGTCCTATCTCTCAGGAACAGTTTCAGAGGTTTGAACGCCTCATTATGTTGCAGACTGCACAAATAGAGGCACAGAGGAAATTGAACGAAGAAGATTTCCAGAGAGAAAATGTTCGTCTGGGAAGACAAGAGACCGATAGATCACAGGACACATTTAATGTGCAGAAAGCTGCATACATGGTTCCTAAGTTTTTTGAGAGTGACTTAGACACCTATTTTGATGTGTTTGAGAACCAGACATGTGCTATGATCTGGCCACGTAAGCACTGGGCTACCTTGTTGCACACAGCTTTGACAGGAAGAGCTCAAACTTGTACTGCTGCTTTACCATTTGCCAAGTACATTAATTATGATGCTGTCAAGCAAACGATTCTAGAGACATAACTTGTTGCCTGTAAGTTATCAACGTGCATTTCGTACATTACAACGACGACCAGATCAAACTTGTGTAGAGTTTGCTCTTGAGAAAAAAGTTGCATTTGAGAGGTGGTGTAGGTATGCCAAGTGTAACAACTACGACAGTCTAGTTCAGTTGTTACTACACGAAGAGCTTAACAACTGTATGTCTGTGGACATACAAGAATATCTGATCAATCATACTACCTCGGATATTCTGGAAACTTCAGCATTAGCAGACAATTACGAGATTTCTCACAAACTTGTACGTACTAAAACACAGAGAAACAAGGTAACTAAAAATTGTCCTAGAAGTTGGCAACCTAAATCAGCTGCTCATTGCCGGCCTGATGTACCTGCTACTGTAACTTCTCGTACCTTTACCAGGAAAACTCACTATCCTGTATCTGTCTCTGTGGTTAGACAGAAATCTGATATCGAGAAAAAGAAAGTTAAATGTACCTTTTGTAACAGAAAAGGACATGCTAGAGAGTATTGCTATAAGTTAGAAAGAGATACGAGAAGAAGTCGTGCGGCTGGCGCCCCCACTCAAGTCGTATCCTCTTCCGAGCAACAAAGGCACCAAAATCCTAGTAATACCTCTGATCCTACTGTTTTAGATAATATTACTCAGAACAGATGACTAGTGTCAGAAAGTGAATCAGACGAAAAGATTCGTTCAGCGATGAGTCCTTACTTTTCGAGAGGTAAAGTAGGATTTGACGAATCACAACTGACTGAAATAATTACTTTCAGAGACACTGGCAGTTATTTCATGTTATTAAGAGAAGATGTACTGCCCATAACTGATGATACCTATTGCAAGATAGATGTATTGTTAGAAGCCTATGGTGGGGCTGTTATGAAAGTACCTCTTCACAAGGTATACATTGAAACAAGCTATTATACTGGTTATATTTCAGTGGGTATATCCAGTGGTGTATTTCCCATCAGGTCAGTGGACTTGTTGATAGGGAACGATATCCTTCATGCTGGTATATGTAAAGAACCACTTGTGATTGATAATAACACTGATGATAATTATGCCATTGAAGCTTGTAGAGAGAAGCCTATTTTATTTCCTCTCAGCGCAATTACTAGAGCTATGTCAAAGATTCAACAACCATCCTTGTCTCCTGTTGAGTTAGTTGATGACAGTGATTTGGGCTTGAATATGTTGTTCAGTGACGCTCTACGCCCAGGGTCATTAACGCCAACTTCCCCCGGTCATCAACCTAGTCAGGACAAACCTGACGTTAAATTTCTAACTCATGATGATTTAATCAAGGATCAGTTTATTGATCAGTCACTGGAAAGACTGAGAGATATAGCAGCTACTGAGAGTGAAACAAAGGATCTCGATAATTGTTACTATTATAGTAACGGTGTACTGATGGAGAAAACTACATGCAAGTTGTCAGCTGATAGTGTTTCCACCACAGTCAAGCATCTCGTAGTGTTACCAGTTACATTTCGTGAACAAGCCATTGATTTTGCTCACAATAGTCCCATAGGAGGACATTTGGGTGTCAAGAAGACACTCGGTAAATTGGCAAAACATTTTACTTGGCCAAAGAGGAAGGAAACAGTAACTGATCATGTGCGACGTTGCCACGTGTGTCAAGTGACAGGCAAGCCAGCACACACACCTCCACCTACACCTCTCACTATGTTCACTAGTAGCAAAGTTCAGTTCATCTGGACTAGACATTGTTCAGACTCATTCAAAAGGTTGAAGCATCTGCTTTCCTCTGCTCCAGTGTTGAGTCCTAATTTCAATCTTCCCATCTTTTTACGTATAGATGCGAGTGTTATGCAGTGGGTGCTGTGCTGCTCCAACAGTCAACATCCACTGATATTCTCCATCCTATATGTTACTATTCATCTAAACTTAAACGACACCAGAAAAATTATGCCACTATTGAGAAAGAAGCTCTAGCTCTTGTGGTGTCCTTAGAACATTTTGACGAGTATTTGGGCACTTCACCATTTAAAATTTACGTAATTTTATGCCCAAATACCTTTTGTTACTTGCTATGTCAAATTCAGTAGAGTAATTTAATCCCTCCAGCCCATATTAACTATGTATACTCATGTCTAATTATTATATTTATATATTGACAGTATTGATATGTGTGTAAGGAGACAGAAGCTGAGTGTTGAGTGGGTAGTGTGGTGTGGGCGATGTTACTGCTTGGCGCAACACTGTCCTGCCGCAGACCCCCCTCACTACACACCTTAAGCTGTTTCATACTCAGATGTCCATACTGCATAGCATTCCACAACCACTACTTAAGAGTGGAATGCCATCTCCTGTCTATAGCACAAGACTATTATGCTTGTCTGCGCTATCCTGTCTCTACACTGATGTACATAACCATGAGTATGCGGAGATACGATACTGTGTACTGCCCTAGTACTAGGGGCATATCTTATTGTATAGACGCTGTTGAATTATAGAGGTGCTTGGCACAAGAGTGACTCTGATTAATGTTTATATTATATTGTTATTAAAGTATCATGAGTAATCAATAATAATGTGAACGACATTAATGCAACTCCTAGTGCGACCGCTTGTCGTGTTGGGGGGGTGTTGCAACCACTGAATGGGTTGCAATGTATGTATATATATTACATGTGTATTACCTTTTCATATAATTTTATATTGCTTATATTTGCGATAATAGATAAATCGTAAATGTATTGCTTTATATTGTTATTTGACTTAGCTTCCTTTGGTTAGGTAGGATGTAACATATTATGTGCTCAGTTCAAGTCTTGATTGTCTAACTACTGTAATTATCGCGTTGCTCGTTTCCCTGCCGGCTTCTTGCTGGGCAGCGACCGACGGAGCTATCACATGATCGAGGGGGGGGGGTGTCCTCACCTTGCCTGAAGTATTCAGTCTGATCTAGACTCTCTTGGTGGTTGGACAGATCATCTGTCTCATTATTCTTGTTAGTTCTGTAGAACTCTGTTCACAGAACATTGTATAGACTTAGTGATTTTCGGCGTTGTACTGAGGTTGTGTGTCGCATAGACACTCTAAACAACTCAGGTCCTGAGCTGTAGCTTCTGACCTAATTTGTACTGGTTTCTGTGTACTGTCACAGTCGGGATTTTCTTATGCTGAACTTAGATTCAGTAGTATGGGAGTTTTGTGACTTGTGGAGGATCTGCTGATGGTCCCTACTTAGTGTCGTTATATTATCTCCTTGTTCCTGATTGTGTCGCAGTTGTTTGTTGTATTGCTATTGGGCTTAGCATTGTTTTTATTGTTCAAGCAGACTGTTCTGATTGCCAGTCGGTCAAGAAGTTAGTTTATCTGACGACTTTGTCAGTCACTTGTTTAAGTCTAGTCGAGTCGTAAGACATAACGAACTACTTGGAGCACTTACACACATGCACACAAACTTACTTGTACATATTTGTAATATCTTATTAAATGTTAATGTACCAGACGGTACTTAAGAATTATAAATGTGATATGTGCTTTCAGCACAATACTATTGTATACGAGAGAAGTGATTATTATTAATTTGTTTGAATTGATTAATTTAATTTAATTTGATAATGTAATATACCTCTAGACGATACTTAATAAATTTATTAAATTTTAATTTCTCTAGTTAGTAGCCTACCAGTTGTAATCCTGAAGCACTATTGAATCATACTGAATTCTAATGGATAATTGGACAAGGATACTGACTACTTGTTACGAAAACCCAGTAACAGGCTGGATGCTAGAAGGGCAGTCCTTTCTAGTATTCACTGGAGATCTCTAAGCTTTTAGAATCGCGTTTTTTGAAACAATCCCCGTCGCTCCTGTACTCCAGTGTCGTCAGGTCGAGTTCCCTTAACCTCTCCTCTTAGGAAATACCCCTTACTAGTCTCGTTGTAAACCTTTGCACTTTCTCTGTATAAATAATGTATATATACATATATATATATATATATATATATATATATATATATATATATATATATATATATATGTATATTATATATATATATATATATACATTTTTTTTTTTTTATTATCAAACTGGCCGATTCCCACCAAGGCAGGGTGGCCCGAAAAAGAAAAACTTTCACCATCATTCACTCCATCACTGTCTTGCCAGAAGGGTGCTTTACACTACAGTTTTTAAACTGCAACATTAACACCCCTCCTTCAGAGTGCAGGCACTGTACTTCCCATCTCCAGGACTCAAGTCTGGCCTGCCGGTTTCCCTGAATCCCTTCATAAATGTTACTTTGCTCACACTCCAACAGCACGTCAAGTATTAAAAAGCATTTGTCTCCATTCACTCCCATCAAACACGCTCACGCATGCCTGCTGGAAGTCCAAGCCCCTCGCACACAAAACCTCCTTTACCCCCTCCCTCCAACCTTTCCTAGGCCGACCCCTACCCCGCCTTCCTTCCACTACAGACTGATACACTCTTGAAGTCATTCTGTTTCGCTCCATTCTCTCTACATGTCCGAACCACCTCAACAACCCTTCCTCAGCCCTCTGGACAACAGTTTTGGTAATCCCGCACCTCCTCCTAACTTCCAAACTACGAATTCTCTGCATTATATTCACACCACACATTGCCCTCAGACATGACATCTCCACTGCCTCCAGCCTTCTCCTCGCTGCAACATTCATCACCCACACTTCACACCCATATAAGAGCGTTGGTAAAACTATACTCTCATACATTCCCCTCTTTGCCTCCAAGGACAAAGTTCTTTGTCTCCACAGACTCCTAAGTGCACGACTCACTCTTTTTCCCTCATCAATTCTATGATTCACCTCATCTTTCATAGACCCATCCGCTGACACGTCCACTCCCAAATATCTGAATACGTTCACCTCCTCCATAATCTCTCCCTCCAATCTGATATCCAATCTTTCATCACCTAATCTTTTTGTTATCCTCATAACCTTACTCTTTCCTGTATTCACCTTTAATTTTCTTCTTTTGCACACCCTACCAAAATCATCCACCAATCTCTGCAACTTCTCTTCAGAATCTCCCAAGAGCACAGTGTCATCAGCAAAGAGCAGCTGTGACAACTCCCACTTTGTGTGTGATTCTTTATCTTTTAACTCCACGCCTCTTGCCAAGACCCTCGCATTTACTTCTCTTACAACCCCATCTATAAATATATTAAACAACCACGGTGACATCACACATCCTTGTCTAAGGCCTACTTTTACTGGGAAAAAATTTCCCTCTTTCCTACATACTCTAACTTGAGCCTCACTATCCTCGTAAAAACTCTTCACTGCTTTCAGTAACCTACCTCCTACACCATACACTTGCAACATCTGCCACATTGCCCCCCTATCCACCCTGTCATACGCCTTTTCCAAATCCATAAATGCCACAAAGACCTCTTTAGCCTTATCTAAATACTGTTCACTTACATGTTTCACTGTAAACACCTGGTCCACACCCCCCTACCTTTCCTAAAGCCTCCTTGTTCATCTGCTATCCTATTCTCCGTCTTACTCTCAATTCTTTCAATTATAACTCTACCATACACTTTACCAGGTATACTCAACAGACTTATCCCCCTATAATTTTTGCACTCTCTTTTATCCCCTTTGCCTTTATACAAAGGAACTATATGCCTTATATATATATATATATATATATATATATATATATATATATATATATATATATATATATATATATATATATATACATATATATATATACATATATATATATACATATATATATATATATATATATATATATATATATATATATATATATATATATATATATATATATATATATATATATATATATATATATATATATATATATATATATATGCCATATATATGAAACAGACGGAGAGAGAGAGATTGAGAGAGTAAAAGGACATTTCCGTCTGGTTGGATTTAGAAAATATTGTGGCAAAGCTTCCCAGACTTGACTAAACCCTTCCGGACGGAAGGGTTTCTGAGGTAAAGGAAGCTGGCGGACCAGCACCAGATATACTGTTTACACAATCACATTTCTGCTTCAGTATTTACACAGGATATATTATAAGAGCTTGATGCTTTGTAAGTACCAGTCTGTGTTTATATTGCAAGAGTTTTTCAATTATTTTATGATAGTGAAAGAGGAAATATTCTGTTGAGTGTATTGTAGTTTCTCTTGTACTTCATGTTTGTTTTGTGTGTATAAGGCATACTTGATAAATTAGACACATGTGCAACTCTTGGGTATCTTTACTGAGGAAACGTTTCGCCACACAGTGGCTTCATCAGTCCATACAAAGGAGAATCTTGAAGAACAGGAGGAGAATGAGGTAATCAGTCCCTCAACATTGAGTCGATGTGGTCAGTCCATCAATCTTAAATAGAATACGGCATAAGTGCGGAGAAGGAGCTTATAAACCGTTGGTAGGAGAGGTGCAGCAGTCATAGGTCGTGTCACATTTGTTCAATGTGGAAGTAGGTCGTGCCCAAGAATTAGGCAAGCGAAGAATTCCCAAGTATTAAGATCCCAAGAAGTTGCAGTGTCTGACAGGTTTGTAGACGAATGGTTCAGTGAACCGACATGTTGATAAATTAGACACATGTTTATAAGCTCCTTCTCTTCACGTATGCCATATTCTATTCAAGATTGATGGACTGACCACATCGACTCAAGGTTGAGGGACTGATTGCCTCATTCTCCTCCTGTTCTTCAAGATTCTCCTTTGTATGGACTGATGAAGCCACTGTGTGGCGAAACGTTTCCTCAATAAAGATACCCAAGAGTTGCACATGTGTCTAATTTATCAGCATGTCGGTTCTCTGAACCATCCATCTACAAATAAGGCATACTTACACTCACACACACACACACACACACACACACACACACACACACACACACACACACACACACACACACACACACACACACACACACACACACACACAGACCTGTATCACTAACGTGTATAGTATGCAAGGTCATGGAGAAGATCATCAGGAGGAGAGTGGTGGAGCACCTGGAAAGAAACAAGTGTATAATTGACAACCAGCATGGTTTCAGGGAGGGAAAATCCTGTGTCACAAACCTATTAGAGTTTTATGACAAGGTGACAGAAGTAAGACAAGAGAGAGAGGGGTGGATCGACTGCATTTTTTTGGACTGCAAGAAGGCCTTCGACACAGTTCCTCACAAGAGGACACTGCGAAAGCTATAGGATCAGGCACACATAACAGGAAAGGCACTGCAATGGATAAGAGAATACCTTACAGGGAGGCAACAACGAGTCATTGTACGTGATGAGGTGTCAAAGTGGGCGCCTGTGACAAGCGGGGTTCCACAGGGGTCAGTCCTAGGACCTGTGCTGTTCTTGGTATACGTGAATGACATAACGGAAGGGACAGACTCAAAAGTGTCCTTGTTTGCGGACGATGTGAAGTTAATGAGAAGAATCAAATCGGATGAGGATCAGGCAGGACTACAAAGAGACCTGGACAGGCTACAAGCCTTGTCCAGCAACTGTCTCCTTGAGTTTAACCCCGCCAAATGCAAAGTCATGAAGATTGGGGAAGGACAAAGAAGACCGCAGACACAATATAGTTTAGATGGCCAAAGTCTGCAAACCTCACTCAAGGAAAAAGATCTGGGGGTGAGTATAACACCGAGCATATCTCCTGAGGTGCACATCAATCAGATAACTGCTGCAGCATACGGGCGCCTGGCAAACCTACGGATAGCGTTCCGATACCTCAGTAAGGAGTCGTTCAAGACTCTGTATACCATTTACGTCAGGCCCATACTGGAGTATGCAGCACCAGTTTGGAATCCACACCTAGTCAAGCACGTCAAGAAATTAGAGAAAGTGCAAAGGTTTGCAACAAGACTAGTCCCAGAGCTACGGGGATTGTCCTACGAAGAAAGGTTGAGGGAAATCGGCCTGACGACACTGGAGGCCAGGAGGGTCAGGGGAGACATGATAACGACATATAAAATACTGCGCGGAATAGACGAGGTGGACAAAGACGGGATGTTCCAGAGAAGGGACACAGACACAAGAGGTCACAATTGGAAGTTGAAGACTCAGATGAATCAAAGGGATGTTAGGAAGTATTTCTTCAGTCATAGAGTAGTCAAGCCGTGGAATAGCCTAGAAAGTGAAGTAGTGGAGGCGGGAACTATACATAGTTTTAAGGCGAGGTATGATAAAGCTCATGGAGCAGGGAGAGAGAGGATCTAGTAGCAATCAGTGAAGAGGCGGGGCCAAGAGCTATGACTCGACCCCTGCAACCGCAAATAGGTGAGTACAAATAGGTGAGTTCACTACGCTGTAGAATCCCACAGGACACTGCCAGGTCTCCCGCCCTCACAGACTCCCCAAAACACAGTGTTGGACAGGAAACTGAGGGTTTGGTACACCAACGTTGATGGAATAACAAATAAGTGGGAGGAGTGGCACGAAAGAGTCAAAGAGGCATCACCGGACATCATAGCCCTCACAGAAACCAAGCTTACAGGTATGATAACAGATACCATCTTTCCAGCGGATATCAGATCATGAGGAAAGACGGAGGGAACAGAGGGGGTGGAGGAGTGGAACTGTTGATCAAAAACCGTTGGGATTTTGATGAGCTGGAGAGAGGAGACAGAGCAGAAGCAAGAGATTACACAATAGGAATGCTTCAGTCTGGAGGTCCCAAGGTGGTAATTGCAGTGATGTATAACCCACCACAGAACAGCAGGAGGCCAAGGCAAGAGTGGCCAGAAAAGCTCATGTGAGCAGGACAAAGCTACTGATCATGGGTGACTTCAACCACAAGGAAATCGATTAGGAGAACTTGTAGCCACATGGAGGCCAAGAAACGAGGAGGGCTAAGATGATGGAGGTGGTTCTGGAAAACCTCATATACCAACATGTAAAGGACACTGCCAGAGAGAGAGGAGAGGATGAACCAGCGAGACTGGACCTAGTATTCACCTTGAACAGTGCAGATATTGACTGCATCAAATATGAAAGACCCCTTGGGGCCAGTGATCATGTGGTTCTGAGCTTCGAATACATAGTAGAGTTACAAGTGGAGGGGGAAGCAGGAAGGGCCGGATGAATGAAGCCAAACTACAAGAAAGGGGACTAGGAAAGTGGAACAGAGAGCTGGCAGGGAAATATGTAAAAAAGATGATGGAATATGTGACAACAATATGCAAGGAAGCCGTGGAGAGGTTTGTACCCAAGGGTAACAGGAATAACGAAAAAGCCAGGATGAGCCCTTGGTTCACCAGAAGGTGCAGGGAGGCCAAAACCAAATGTTCTAGGGAATGGAAGAAATATAGAAGGCAAAGGGCCAAAGAGAATAGGGAAAGCAGTCGTAGAACCAGAAATGAATATGCACAGGTAAGAAGGGAGGCCCAAAGACAATACGAGTATGACATAGAAGCAAAAGACAAATCTGACCCAAAGCTGTTGTACAGCCAAATCAGGAGGAAAACAACAGTCAAGGACCAGGTAATCAGACTAAGGAAGGAAGGAGGAGAGATCACATAAAATGACTGTAAAGTATATGAGGAGCTGAACATGATATTCAAGGAAGTGTTCACAGAGATGCCAAGCCAATGATTATCCTTTTAAAATCACTTGTTCTCTCTAGGCTGGAATACTGCTGTACATTAACATCTCCATTCAATGCAGGTGAAATTGCAGATCTAGAGAGTGTACAGAGGTCCTTTACTGCGCGTATAACTTCCACCAAACACCTCAACTACTGGGAACGCTTGGAAGCACTTGACTTGTACTCCCTGGAACGCAGGAGAGAGATATATATCATAATCTGCACTTGGAAAACCCTGGAAGGAATGGTCCCGAATCTTCACACAGAAATCACTCCCTACGAAAGTAAAAGACTGGGCAGGCGATGCAAAATGCCCCCAATTAAAAGTAGGGGCGCCATTGGTACACTAAGAGATAGCACCATAAGTGTCCAAGGCCCAAGACTGTTCAACAGCCTCCCATCAAGCATCAGGGGAATTGCCAATAAACTCCTGACTGGCTTCAAGAGAGAGCTGGACAGATACCTAAAGTCAGTGCCGGATCAGCAGGGCTGTGGTTCGTACGTAGGACTACGTGCGGCCAGCAGTAACAGCCTAGTTGATCAGGCCCTGATCCATCGAGAGGCCTGGTCATGGACCGGGCCGCGGGGGCGTTGATCCCCGGAATAACCTCCAGGTAACCTCCAGGTAACAAGAGGAGACGGAAGGGACTGCAGAAAGGCAGAGAGGTGGGGTACACCTCGACCCCCGCAACCTCAACTAGGTGAGTACAATACATACAACCGAGGAAGAAGTGAAGAGGCTTCTGAGTGAGCTAGATACCTCAAAGGCGATGGGGCCGGATAACATCTCTCCATGGGTCCTGAGAGAGGGAGCAGAGGCGCTATGTGTACCACTAACAACTATCTTCAACACATCTATCGAAACAGGGCGACTACCTGAAGTATGGAAGACAGCAAATGTAGTCCCAATTTTTAAAAAAGAAGACAAACACAGAGCATTAAACTACAGACCAGTGTCACTGACATGTATAGTATGCAAGGTCATGGAGATAATGGAGTGGTGGAACACCTAGAAAGGAATGAACTTATCAACGACAGCCAACACGGTTTCAGGGACGGGAAATCCTGCGCTACAATCCTTCTAGAGTTCTATGACATGGTGACGGCAGTAATACAAAAGAGGGGTGGGTAGATTGCATTTTCTTGGACTGCAAGAAGGCGTTTGACACAGTTCCACACAAGACATTAGTGCAAAAGCTGGAGGACCAGGCAGGGATAACAGGGACGGCACTACAGTGGATCAGGGAATGCCTGTCAGGAAGACAACAGCGAGTCATGGTACGTGGGGAGGCGTCAAAGTGGGCACCTGTAACGAGTGGGGAGCCACAGGGATCAGTCCAGGGAACAGCGCTGTTTCTGGTATTTGTGAACGACATGACGAAAGGAACAGAGTCAAAAGTGTCCCTGTTTGCAGGTATGTGAAGTTGATGAGAATAATTCAGTCAGACGAGGACCAGGCAGAAATACAGAGGGATCTGGACAAGCAGCAGTTCTGGTACAGCAACTGGCTCCTTGAGTTCAACCCCACCAAGTGCAAAGTCTAGAAGATTGAGGAAGGGCAAAGAAGACCGCAGACGGAGTACAGTCTAGGGGGCCAGAGACTACGAACCTCACTCAAGGAAAAAGATCTTGGGGTGAGTATAACACCAGGCACATCTCCTGAAGCGCACATCAACCACATAACTGCTGCAGCATATGGGCGCCTAGCAAACCTCAGAACAGCATTCCGACATCTTAATAAGGAATCATTCAGGACCCTGTACACCGTGTACGTTAGGCCCATATTGGAGTATGCGGCACCAGTTTAGAACCCACACCTAGCCAAGCACGTAAAGAAGCTAGAGAAAGTGCAAAGGTTTGCAACAAGACCAGTCCCAGAGATAAGAGGTATGTCCTACGAGGAGAGGTTAAGGGAAATCAACCTGACGACACTGGAGGACAGGAGAGATAAGGAGATTATGATAACGACATATAATATACTGAGAGAAGCCAACAAGTTAGACAGAGACAGAATGTTCCAGTGATGGGACACAGCAATTAGAGGTCACAATTGGAAGTTGAAGACACAGATGAATCACAGGGATGTTAGGAAGTATTTCTTCAGTCATAGAGTAGTCAGGAAATTGAACAGTCTGGGAAATAATGTAGTGGAGCCAGGATCCATACATAGCTTTAGGCAGAGGCATGATAAAGCTCATGGAGCATTAAATTAAGACTGACTTAGTAGCGACCAGTGGAGAGACTTGGCCAGGAGCTCTGGATCGACCCGAGCAACCACAATTCGGTAAGTACAATTAGGTGAGTGCACACACACACACACACACACACACACACACACACACACACACACACACACACACACACACACACACACACACACACACACACACACACGCACACACACACACACACACACACACACACACACACACACACACACACACACATAGATCGTGTCGGAATTCGACTGTACTTATCACTAGTTATCAGCTGTGAACGTTCGCCTTGCACATGTTTGTTTGTTCTGGCCATCAAGAGGGCTAACACATGGGCGTGAGACAGGTGGGCGTGAAACAGGGGGCGTGAGGCAAGTGAATGTGAAACAGGTGGGCGTGAAAATGTGAAAGCTGGTGTGAGTGTGGGAGTGAGGAAGTGTTGGAGTGTAGGTGTGAGTGTAGGTATGAGCTTTTGTGTGTGTTAGCGTGTGTGTACGGCGAGGGTCCGGGTTCGATTCCCGGCAAAGGAGTGGAAACACCAGTTGTCCATGTTCACTCATCAATAATGGGTACATGGCTGTTAGTCGACTGGTGTGAGTCGCATCCCGGGACAAAACTAACCTAATTTGCGGGAAATGCTCAGCACATCAAGGGGCTTTCTATATAGTAGTATGTCATTGATGTCAGCTATGGCCTGTATACCTTGTACGTGTACTTGTAGTAAATAAAGATATTATTAATATATTATTTCCAGTATTCAGATGTGTCTAGGCTCTATCTTGTCTGGCTCCATAATCACTAGGTAGCCGTCGTGTGTGTAAACTCTTACTTTGTCTGCTTCATAGCCTGTCACTTTGGTCTTGGTGAGTATAGTGATGGATGTGCTGGCAGCCACAGACCTGCGTTACCTTGTGTGAGGCTCTGCTAGAGCTAGAGTTCGTCACGACCACACTAACTGGAGATTCGTCTGTAAAAACTTGCATTTGTGGTCACAGTGGTGCCTATGCTAACCTTCCTATGGTGTAGAAATATACCTAGTTGGATGAATCTTATTGTAGCTAGCTGGTCTTGTGGCTGACGTGTCAGTTTGGAGTTTTATGACTCTCTGATCGCGGGTTCTAACCCCACCCTAGGAATGGTTTGTTTGCAATCGTGTCATTACGATTTTTTCAGTCAACCTTATTAGTTGCTGAGGTGTCATTTTATTTAGCATATTATTGATAATTATGCTAATATTGATTTACTTTTAAATTAGGTGGGAGTAAGTGCAATGAAATACTTACATGAGATAATGTCAGATTTTTATTCTGGTTACTGAACAGTTTGTTTCATGTTCATTAATAATTAATATTTACCCTGGTTTCTACCCTTTACTATGTGTCACTTCTCTCCTCCACCCTGGTTTCTACCCTTTACTATGTGTCACTTCTCTCCTCCACCCTGGTTTCTACCCTTTACTATGTGTCACTTCTCTCCTCCACCCTGGTTTCTACCCTTTACTATGTGTCACTTCTCTCCTCCACCCTGGTTTCTACCCTTTACTATGTGTCACTTCTCTCCTCCACCCTGGTTTCTACCCTTTACTATGTGTCACTTCTCTCCTCCACCCTGGTTTCTACCCTTTACTATGTGTCACTTCTCTCCTCCACCCTGGTTTCTACCCTTTACTATGTGTCACTTCTCTCCTCCACCCTGGTTTCTACCCTTTACTATGTGTCACTTCTCTCCTCCACCCTGGTTTCTACCCTTTACTATGTGTCACTTCTCTCCTCCACCCTGGTTTCTACCCTTTACTATGTGTCACTTCTCTCCTCCACCTTGGTTTCTACCCTTTACTATGTGTCACTTCTCTCCTCCGCCCTGGTTTCTACCCTTTACTATGTGTCACTTCTCTCCTCCACCCTGGTTTCTACCATTTACTGTGTGTCACTTCTCTCCTCCACCCTGGTTTCTACCCTTTACTATATGTCACTTCTCTCCTCCATCCTGGTTTCTACCCTTTACTATGTGTCACTTCTCTCCTCCACCCTGGTTTCTACCCTTTACTGTGTGTCACTTCTCTCCTCCACCCTGGTTTCTACCCTTTACTATGTGTCACTTCTCTCCTCCACCCTGTTTTCTACCCTTTACTATGTGTCATTTCTCTCCTCCACCCTGGTTTCTGCCCTTCACTTCTCTCCTCCACCCTGTGTTTCTCTCCTCCACCCTTTTCGACTCCACTGTGTCACTTCTCTCCTCCACCCTGGTTTCTACCCTTCACTTCTCTCCTCCATGTTTCTACCCTTTACTATGTGTCACTTCTCTCCTGGTTTCTGCCCTTCCCTATGTGTCACTTCTCTCCTCCGCCCTGGTTTCTACCCTTTACTGGTTTCTACCCTGGTTTCTACTTTACTATGTGTCACTTCTCTCCCACCCTGGTTTCTACCCTTCACCCTGGTTTCTACCCTCCACTATGTGTCACTTCTCTCCTCCACCCTGGTTTCTACCCTTCACTATGTGTCACTTGTCTCCACCCTGGTTTCTACCCTTCACTATGTGTCACTTCTCTCCTCCACCCTGGTTTCTACCCTTCACTATGTGTCACTTCTCTCCTCCACCCTGGTTTCTACCCTTCACTATGTGTCACTTCTCTCCTCCACCCTGGTTTCTACCCTTCACTATGTGTCACTTGTCTCCTCCACCCTGGTTTCTACCCTTCACTATGTGTCACTTCCCTCCTCCACCCTGGTTTCTACCCTTCACTATGTGTCACTTCTCTCCTCCACCCTGGTTTCTACCCTCCTCTATGTGTCACTTCTCTCCTCCACCCTGGTTTCGACCCTACACTATGTGCCACTTCTCTCCATGTTTCAGTCAACAGAATGAAACAAAACACAGTTAATAAACAAAGCTCATTCTCCTTCACTCTACTCAAAATCTGTATCTTCACCAGTAATTAAGAGAAATATAAGCAGAATGTGACGCAGAGTTTGTGTCTGACGGAGGAATCCTGACACCAAACACTTCTAATCTTTATGTAATTAATATCTTACAACTGAGAGGTTTCTGACAGTTAAACAACTATGTATTCCTCTAAGTGGTCACTAGTAAGTTTATTTAGGTGTTTACAGTTACATAGATTATCATACTATCAGTTACATAGATTATCATCCTGTCAACTAAAGATACAGTGACTTATTTCCACTGGGATCATTTTAAAGTGATTATTAGTTTAGTGGATCAGACAAGACTGTTGAAGATTATCAGTCCCACTCCACAATAAACGATACAATATGCATCAGAGGTTGTATAGCGTCAGGAAGATTATGCTGTATCAGGAATGATTGACTAGTGTCAACCTGGCCATCAGTCAGTGGTGGTACCCTGGTGGTGCTACCACTCTGGTGGTGCTACCACCGTGGTGGTGCCACCATCTACATCATAAAAATCTTTGAAAGAGTTCTAAGAAGCAGGATTGTAAACCACTTGGATTCCCAACAGTTGCACAATCCAGGGCAACATGGGCTCAGGGCAGGTCGCTCCTGCCTCTCACAACTACTGGATCACTATGATATGGTCTTGGATGCACTGGAAAACAAGCACAATGCAGATATAGTTACACAGACTTTGCAAAAGCGTTTGACAAGTGCGATCATGGCGTAATAGCGCAAAAAATACGTGCTAGAGGAATAACTGAGAAAGTGGGGAGATGGATCTTCAACTTCCTAACCAATCGAACACAAAGAGTAGTGGTAAACAGAGTTAAATCGGAGGCTGCCATAGTGAAGAGCTCTGTTCCACAAGGCACAGTACTCGCCCCCATCCTGTTCCTCATCCTCATATCAGACATAGACAGAGATGTAACCCACAGCACCGTATTATCCTTTGCAGACGATACTAATATCTGCATGAGATTGTCATCCATTAAGGACACTGTTAACCTCCAAGAAGATATAAACCAAGTTTTCCAGTGGGCAACGGAGAACAATATGATGTTCAATGAAGACAAATTCCAACTACTCCGCTATGGAAAACTGGAGGAAATAATAACTAGAACTGAGTATACTACAAACTCTGATCACACAATAGAGCGGAAAAGCAATGTGAAGGACCTGGGTGTGGTAATGTCCGAAGGCCTCACCTTCAAGGCCCACAACAATGCCACTATCACATCTGCGAGGAAACTGATAGGATGGAGAGCAGGCGAGAGAGATACGTCATAATCTACACGAGAAAATCCTAGAGGGACTGGTGCCTAATCTGCACACAGAAATCACTCCCTACGAAAGTAAAAGGCTTGGCAGGCGATGCAACATGTACCCAGTGAAAAGTAGGGGCACCATTAGTACGCTGAAAGAAAACACCATAAATGTCTGGGGCCCAAGACTGTTCAACAGCATCCCACCAACCATAAGGGAAATTACCAATAGTCCCCTGGCTGTTTTCAAGAGAGAGCTGGACAGATACTTAGTCAGTACCGGATCAGCCGGGCTGTGGTTCGTGCGATGGACTACGAGCGGCCAGCAGTATCACCCTAGTTGATCAAGCCGTGATCCACCGGCAGGCCAGGTCGTGGAACAGGCCGCGGGGGCATTGATCCCCGGTGGACTCCAGGTAGGTAGACCCTGGTGGCGCCACCACCCTGATAATGCCACCATGCTGGTGGTGCCACCACCCTGATAATGCCACCATGCTGGTGGTGCCACCACCCTGATAATGCCACCATGCTGGTGGTGCCACCACCCTGATAATGCCACCATGCTGGTGGTGCCACCACCCTGATAATGCCACCATGCTGGTGGTGCCACTACCCTGATAATGCCACCATGCTGGTGGTGTCTCTGCCCACAGGTCAACGCTCATGCTCCATGGCTGGTGCACTTGTCTCACCCACATTAATTGACCCACATTTTCCACTTGCATCTGTATTCTTGATATGCTACAATTTAAAAAAAATTTTCGTCACTCAAGACGAAGTTACTTGTCAATGGTTTGTATTAATATCATTGTTGATGCAATATTCTACAACGTAAGGGAATACTTATGCTGACTAAACTTGCGTTTGTTTAGATTTACGTCAACTGGAGGTGTAAACACCCAGATATATTTACAGTGTAGAGGTAGCCGGAAATAAGTTATATCCTAGAACCTGCTGAATTTGTTGGGTAGTCACAGACCTAAATGTCTTCCTTTATGACAACCTTATCATAAAACTGCGTCACCTTCCCGTGAAATTCTTTACATATTTTTATGCACAGGACTTCTAGATAGTCATAGATAGCCTTAGGGTTTAAAACGCTTAACAGGGTTTTGCTAGAACCAATAACCTGATTAATGTGGCCAGCAACCAGGATGTATGGTCCACCACCGGATAGTAACCCATGGAACTATTACCTGGAGTTTACCTGGAGAGAGTTCCGGGGGTCAACGCCCCCGCGGCCCGGTCTGTGACCAGGCCTCCTGGTGGATCAGAGCCTGATCAACCAGGCTGTTGCTGCTGGCTGCACGCAAACCAACGTACGAGCCACAGCCCTGCTGATCAGGAACTGACTTTAGGTGCTTGTCCAGTGCCAGCTTGAAGACTGCCAGGGGTCTGTTGGTAATCCCCCTTATGTATGCTGGGAGGCAGTTGAACAGTCTCGGGCCCCTGACACTTACTGTATTGTCTCTTAACGTGCTAGTGACACCCCTGCTTTTCATTGGGGGGATGTTGCATCGTCTGCCAAGTCTTTTGCTTTCGTAGTGAGTGATTTTCGTGTGCAAGTTCGGTACTAGTCCCTCTAGGATTTTCCAGGTGTATATAATCATGTATCTCTCCCTCCTGCATTCCAGGGAATACAGGTTTAGGAACCTCAAGCGCTCCCAATAATTGAGGTGTTTTACTCAGCATGGATTCACAAGAGGCCGGTCTTGTCTAACTAATTTATTAACTTTCTTCAGTAAAGCTTTTGAGGCTGTTGACCACGATAAAGAATTTGATATTGTTTACTTAGATTTTAGTAAGGCATTTGATAGAGTTCCGCACCAAAGACTGTTGAAGAAAGTAGCAGCTCATGGCATTGGGGGAAGGGTGCTCTCGTGGATCGAATCATGGCTCACAGACAGGAAGCAGAGAGTGTCCATGAATGGGGTTAAATCCGAGTGGGGATCAGTAACAAGTGGCGTTCCACAGGGATCAGTCTTGGGCCCATTGTTGTTTATAATATATATCAATGATCTTGATGAAGGAATTGCTAGTGATATGAGCCGATGACACGAAGATAGGTAGGATAATTGATTCAAACGTAGATGTTAGGGAACTTCAGGAGGATTTAGACAAACTCTACTCTTGGTCAGAAAAGTGGCAGATGCAGTTCAATGTAGATAAATGCAAGGTTCTGAAGCTCGGGAGTGTCCATAACCCTAGCACTTATAAGTTAAATAATGTAGAACTTAGCCATACAGATTGCGAAAAGGACTTGGGGGTTATGGTAAGCAGCAACCTTAAACCAAGACAGCAATGCCTAAGCGTACGCCAACAGGCCTGCTGCAGTGTTCCTCCTTTCTTATGTTCTTATGTTCTTGTAGAATGTACATTCTACAAGATTGACGGACCAACAGGCCTGCTGCAGTGTTCCTCCTTTCTTATGTTCTTGAGTGAGACTTGCACATCATAGATTATTTCTTGGGTAGCATTGAAAATTGGGTTGGACAAATGTTTTGTTAGTAAAGGACCTGCCTAGTATGGGCCAACAGGCCTGCTGCAGTGATCCTCCTTTCTTGTGTTCTTATGTTCTTATTCTGTAAAATGGAGAGGAAAAGTGAGCTGCACAATCTAGGTGAGGCCTTACTAATGATGTATGAAACTGTAGTATAAATAACGAACTTTCCAACCAATTGAACCAGAGTAAACATATTATTAAGAGGCATAATAACGAATTGGTTAGTTTAAAATATTGACAATTGCAGTTACCTCATTACTCGAACCTTAAGAAAAAAAATTGCATAGGACAACACCTGACCGCACGAACCTTCTTCACCTGATCTCGTGTTGTATATAAAGACATGTTCAAAGTGTTGGTTTAATCAAGTTGGCTAGCTGAGACGTACTGAAGAAAATTCACGAACAAGAGTTTGTCCTTGAAATCAGTATTTTGGTTGAAAAAGACTTCAAGGAATCTGACGTCGAGGATTATTTCAAGTTTCCCGTTTGCTGGAAATAGGAGCAACCTTCCTTGGAATTAAAGCTAGTGAACCATCCTGCCAAGCAAATGTTCTTGAAACACGAAATGGATGCTACTTCACCTTACATGGAAGCAGAAGGCCGGTCAAGTTTCTTTGATACTGCAAGGTTTAACCCTTATCCAGAGCAAGAATACTGGTTTCAATACTTGGATCAAATTGACTTGACTAATTGCTTGCAGAGTGTGGACATGTCCCACACTCGGTCTCACTACCTGGATGTAAAGGTTACCTCCAACCTCCAGGAGCATGATGACAACTCCCACAACATGGAGTTGGAGAGCTGGTTCAGTAACTTGGAACTAGCCGATTTTTCTCCATATGTAGAGCCAGAACATTGGTCTCAATATTTGTATGCAGAGGACCCGTCTCATTATTTGGAAAATGAGGACTTATCCCAATATCTTCAACAAGGAGACTGTTCTCATTACTTGGAGTCAGAAGATACTTCCATCTGCCTGGAACTTGATACCACCTCCCACTACCTGGAGCCTGATGACAACTACCATTACTTGAACCCTTTTGACATCTTCCACTACGTGGAGATTTATGTCACTTACCACTGCTTGGAGCTGGATGTTATCTTCCACAACTACTTGGTGCTCCATGTCACCTTCCACTATTTCAAGCTTGATGTCACTTACAACTACATGGTGCTCCATGTCACCTTCCACTACCTTGAGATTGCTGTCAATTTCACCTTTCTCTACTTAGGCCTTGATGTCATCTTTTCATACTTGGAGTTTATGGACACCTTCCAGAACCTAGTGATTGACAACACTTTCGAAATCTTGGAGTCTGACGATACCGTCCACTTCCTAGACCCAGAAGACTGGTTCCACCTGCAGGCAGAAGACTCTTCCCAGTACCTTCAGCAAGCCGTATCTCAGTACCTGGAGGAGGAGGAGTGGTTTAGTAGCTTTGAACCAGCTGTCTTTTCTCCTTCTCTGGACCCAGAAACTTGGTCTTTATACTTGGATCCAGAGAGCGGGTTCCATTGCTTGGAGAAAGAGGACTTTTCCAAATACCTGTAGCTAGAAGAGTCCAGTATCACTAATTCACGTCTACAAACGAGAAATTATCGTCCAAATTGAAATTGCAGATTCAGTGAAGCAAAGCATCAAAATCTTTATATATTTCCAAACCAATTAACAAACCCTAACAAGGTAGATGATTATTATAACTATCACCTAATTCCAGTGTCGTATGTACCTTCGTATTTCTTATTTATTAATTGTATTATGAATTATTTTTTTCAATAAATAATGAAATATAATGAGTTTGTTTAATAGTCACCAGTATTAATGTTGGTAGATTTATCAAATATATGTTATGTAAAAGAACACTTGTGGAAGTTATGTGATATTATGCTTACCGGAAGCTTGTCAAAACCGGCAGTCCATGAGACAAACTTGTAAACAGCAGATGAATAAAGAAGCATGTAAAGGAGGAGTTAATAAATGTATACATAAAGAAGATGAAGATGAGTACATGTAAATAAGGGAATCATGAACAAAATATTAATTAAGAAAAAATTAATAAATAAGAGAAAAATGTAAACACGTGGAGAGAAAGAGAATGCATACAAATGAGGGTGTTGGAGAACGTAAGCTGAATAATAAAGAAAGGAGTAAGAAACTGAAAAGGAAGGTATTAATAAAGAATAATTAAAAGATGAAAGTGATGGGAGAATAGCATAAACAAATGAAGGATTAACGAGGTGGAGAGTAAACATGTAAAAGTGTAAACAAGTCAATCACTGAAAGATTAACTAAAGAAGAGGTTGAGGCAGCTAATGTGTCAACACCTCATAAACAAAATAAACAGTGAGACGGTAACGAGCGGGAAAAAAATTTAGTAACACAAACAAGAGTCACACGAACCGCAACACAGAAACAGAACTTGGCAGTCACAACACTATTGAGGACTTTATTCATTTAGTAGGTTAAAGCTATGTTTGGTAAACTAACTCAAAAATAACTAATGAGACGTTTATTACGGCTTCGTTCTTGCCTCCAGGCCTTTTATCCATCCAATACGGCGCACTAGGACAGAGTACCTAACCATACCATGGGTGGGGTCAGAACCCGCGATCAGAGTCTCAAAACTCCAGACCGACTCGTTAGCCACTGGCCTAGTGGCTAACGCGTCGATCTGGAGTTCTAACCCCACCTGTGGTACGGTTTGTTTGCAATCATGTCATTACGATTTCGTGAGACAGAGTACCTATTTTGGGAACATGACAAGGTGGAGGAAGTCAAAATATAAGTGATGAAGTAAGCCTACATGTCTGTGTTAATTTAGTACTGATGTTATTTCAACAGGAGAGACCCCATTCACTTCACTGGATCAATCCATTCCACCAGTCGAGGAGAAAGACTTAGCTCCCACTGACTTCCCAGACGAGGTCAAGCATTTGTTGACTCTGTTGAACAAACATAGTAAAGCCATTGCCTTACCAGGTGAGAACATGGGTGTAATGAACTCATTGTCCAATCGTGTCGAATTTAAACCTGGTACTAGACCCATCTACATACCTGCATACAGAATGCCTCATTCCCAAGTTGCTGTCACAGAAGAACTGTTCAATCAAATGCTTGATGATGGAGTTATTGCACCAAACAATTCACCCTGGAATGCTCCCTTGATCCAAGTACCTAAGAAGGATGGCACTTGGCGCCCAGTGATTGACTTTAGGAAGTTAAATGCAAAAACTATTCCAGATCGCTTCCCACTTCCAGTACTTGGTGATCTTTTATGTAACACTGGAGATAACAAAGTCTTTTTGACCCTGGACTTGTTACAAGGGTTTTGGCAAGTCCCTTTTCACGAGGACAGCCAAGAGCTAACTGCATTCTCCACTCCTACAGGCCATTATCACTTCCTCCGAATGGCCTTTGGGTTATGATCTTCCCCTCTCACACTCTGCTAATATAAGTGTTATCATCCAACCATCACATCTCCACGAACCCTCTGAACAGAAAGGCCACTGTGGCCTGGTGGCAAAAGCTCTTGCCTCATAAGGCGAGGGTCCGGGTTCGATTCCCGGCAAAGGAATGGAAACACCAGTTGTCCATGTTCACTCATCAATAATAATGGGTACCTGGCTGTTAGTCGACTGGTGTGAGTCGCATCCTGGGACAAAACTAACCTAATTTGCAGGAAATGCTCAGCACATCAAGGGGCTTTCTATATAGTAGTATGTCATTGATGTCAGCTATGGCCTGTATACCTTGTACGTGTACTTGTAGTAAATAAAGATATTATTAATATATTATTTCCAGTATTCAGATGTGTCTAGGCTCTATCTTGTCTGGCTCCTTTATCACTAGGTAGCCGTCGTGTGTGTAAACTCTTACTTTGTCTGCTTCATAGCCTGTCACTTTGGTCTTGGTGAGTATAGTGATGGATGTGCTGGCAGCCACAGACCTGTGTTACCTTGCGTGAGGCTCTGCTAGAGCTAGAGTTCGTCACGACCACACTAACTGGAGATTCGTCTGTAAAAACTTGCATTTGTGGTCACAGTGGTGCCTATGCTAACCTTCCTATGGTGTAGAAATATACCTAGTTGGATGAATCTTATTGTAGCTAGCTGGTCTTGTGGCTGACGTGTCAGTTTGGAGTTTTATGACTCTCTGATCGCGGGTTCTAACCCCACCCTTGGTATGGTTTGTTTGCAATCGTGTCATTACGATTTTTTCAGTCAACCTTATTAGTTGCTGAGGTGTCATTTTATTTAGCATATTGTTGATAATTATGCTAATATTGATTTACTTTTAAATTAGGTGGGAGTAAGTGCAATGAAATACTTACATGAGATAATGTCAGATTTTTATTCTGGTTACTGAACAGTTTGTTTCATGTTCATTAATAATTAATATTTACCCTGGTTTCTACCCTTTACTATGTGTCACTTCTCTCCTCCACCCTGGTTTCTACCCTTTACTATGTGTCACTTCTCTCCTCCACCCTGGTTTCTACCCTTTACTATGTGTCACTTCTCTCCTCCACCCTGGTTTCTACCCTTTACTATGTGTCACTTCTCTCCTCCACCCTGGTTTCTACCCTTTACTATGTGTCACTTCTCTCCTCCACCCTGGTTTCTACCCTTTACTATGTGTCACTTCTCTCCTCCACCCTGGTTTCTACCCTTCACTATGTGTCACTTCTCTCCTCCACCCTGGTCTCTACCCTTTACTATGTGTCACTTCTCTCCTCCACCCTGGTTTCTACCCTTTACTATGTGTCACTTCTCTCCTCCACCCTGGTTTCTACCCTTTACTATGTGTCACTTCTCTCCTCCACCCTGGTTTCTACCCTTTACTATGTGTCACTTCTCTCCTCCACCCTGGTTTCTACCCTTTACTATGTGTCACTTCTCTCCTCCACCCTGGTTTCTACCCTTCTCTCCTCCACTATGTGTCACTTCTCTCCTCCACCTTGGTTTCTACCCTTTACTATGTGTCACTTCTCTCCTCCGCCCTGGTTTCTACCCTTTACTATGTGTCACTTCTCTCCTCCACCCTGGTTTCTACCATTTACTGTGTCACTTCTCTCCTCCACCCTGGTTTCTACCCTTTACTATGTGTCACTTCTCTCCTCCACCCTGGTTTCTGCCCTTCCCTATGTGTCACTTCTCTCCTCCGCTCTGGTTTCTACCCTTCACTATGTGTCACTTCTCTCCT
>NW_027197313.1:0-64122 GCF_038502225.1 Cherax quadricarinatus | reverse complement strand
GAAAACTATCCTGATTCAGTCTCAGGCCTGGTGGCTAAAGCTCCCGCTTCACACACGGAGGGCCCGGGTTCGATTCCCGGCGGGTGGAAACTTTTTAACACGTTTCCTTACACCTGTTGTCCTGTTCACCTAGCAGCAAATAGGTACCTAGGTGTTAGTCGACTGGTGTGGGTCGCATCCTGGGGGACAAGATTGAGGACCCCAATGGAAATAAGTTAGGTAGTCCTCGATGACGCACTGACTTTCTTGGGTTATCCTGGGTGGCTAACCCTTCGGGGTTAAGAATCCGAACGAAATCTTATCTTATATTAACATTGTGCACACTGTCATGCCTCAGTCTCTCACCTCAGTGACGCTGTGCAGTCTATCCTTAATCAGTCTCTCACTTCATGTGCATTGTGCACAATGTCCTGTCAGTCTCTCAAACATAGGAACATGGTGCATAGAGTCCTGACTCACTCTTTGACCTCAGACATAAGAACATAAAAAAGAAGGAACACTGCAACAGGCCTACTGACCCATGCAGAGCAGGTCCATGTCCCCCCATGGACTAGACCAATGACCCCCCCCCTGGATTAGCCCAATGACCCACCCAGTCTAGTCATCTCCACTCAAGGATGGAGCACTGTACCAGACCCAGCAGCACAAGCTAGTCAGGTCCAACTCGCACCCACCCACACCCACTCATGTATTTATCTAACCTATTTTAAAACTACACAACATTTTAGCCTGAATAACTGTACTCGGGAGTTTGTTCCACTCACCCACAACTCTATTACCAAACCAGTGCTTTCCTATATCCTTTCTGAATCTGAATTTTTCCAACTTGAAACCATTGCTGTGAGTCCTGTCTTGGGTGGAAATTTTCAGCACGCTATTTACATCCCCTTCCTTTATTCCTGTTTTCCATTTATACACCTCGATCATATCCCCCATAATTCTATGCCTTTCGAAAGAGTGCAGATTCAGGGCCCTCAGTCTATCCTCATAGGGAAGATTTCTGATACATGGGATCATCTTTGTCATCCTCCTCTGTACGTTTTCCAGAGCATTTATATTCATTCTGTAATACAGTGACAAGAACTGAGCAGCATAGTCTAAATGAGGCCTAACCAAGGATATATAGAGTTGAAGAACAACCTGAGGACTTCTAATATTTATACTTATAGATATGAAGCCAAGAATTCTGTTGGCTTTACTGCGAACACTAATGCACTGTTGTCTTGGTTTTAGATTACTGCTAACCAGAACTCCTAAATCCTTTTCACAATCAGTAGTATTAAGATCTACATTGTTTAGTTTATATGTGGCATGGTTATTTACTTGTCCAACATTTAGAACTTTGCATTTGTCAATATTAAACTGCATCTGCCACTTCTCTGACCATTGCATCAGTCTATTCAAATCATCCTGGAGTGCTCTAGTGTCCTCATTAGAATGAATTGGATGGCCTATTTTGTTGTCATCAGCAAATTTGCTTATGTCGCTATTGAAAACCTGGGTAGCCACAGCCACTCAAGAGGGAGAGGTTTTTTAGTGCCAGGAAGGGAAAAAAAACTGGCAGGAAATGGCAGAAATCGTACACCAAATCCAGTCATTCCTGGAGTGGAACCACAGTCGATGGCCTCCACTCCAAACCAACAGATACAGATACTAATGCCGGAAAAAAAATCCCCCCCAGTACCAACAATACCACCAGTCCGATAACATTCTTCTTTGCAAATATACAGGGTCTAAAGCCAGCAACAAACAAAATACCATTCATCCGTGGACTGCTTGCAGAGGCAAAGGCAATGTTCGCGGCTTTCACCGAGACCCACATAAAGGATCACTTGGACAACGATATATGGATCCCAGGTTACAACCTATACAGATGTGACAGAGAGAACAGGCAAAAGGGGGGGGAGGGGTTGGCCTGTACATTGCAGAGTCACTTGTTTGCACAGAACTGCTAAATGCCTCAAATGATGTAGTGGAAGTTTTAGCAGTAAAGGTCGAGAACCAAAACCTAGTCATTGTGGTAGTCTACAAGCCTCCGGATGCAACATCCCAGCAATTCCAGGAACAGCTGTTAAAAATTGACCACTGTCTGGAAAACCTTCCAGCTCCTGCACCCAACATCTTGCTCCTTGGGGATTTCAACTTAAGGCACCTAAAATGGAGGAATATAGCAAATAATATTGTTGCAGTAATAACACCAGGAGGCAGCTCTGATGAAAACTCACTCACGCGAGCTTTTAAATCTCTACACAAAATTTGCTGTATAGCCCTTGTGGCTTAGCGCTTCTTTTTGATTATAATAATAATAATACACAAAATTCAATTTAAACCAGCAAATAATAGAGCCTACTAGACTGGAGAATACACTAGACCTCATCTTCACTAACAATGATGATCTGATAAGAAATGTCACCATATCAAAAACAATATACTCAGATCACAACATAATTGAGGTTCAGTCATGTATGCGCGGAGCCCCAGACCGACATAATGAGATTAGTCACGAGGGAGCATTCACCAAATTCAACTTCAATAACAAAAACATAAAGTGGGACCAAGTAAACCAAGTCCTAACCGATATAAGCTGGGAAGATACACTAAGCAACACAGACCCCAACTTATGCCTAGAACAGATTAACTCGGTGGCACTCGATGTATGCACAAGGCTTATTCCTCTAAGAAAAAGGAGGAGTAGATGTAAAACAGAAAGAGACAGGCGCTCCCTTTACAGGCGACGGAAAAGAATAACAGAGCGGCTAAAAGAGGTCAATATATCTGAAATGCGTAGGGAGACACTGGTCAGAAATAGCAAGCATCGAACTTAAGCTAAAAGAATCCTTTAAGAGTCAGGAATCGCGGGAAGAACTAAAAGCCATAAATGAAATCGAAAGAAACCCAAAGTATTTCTTCTATGCCAAATCAAAATCGAGAACAACGTCCAGTATTGGGCCCCTACTTAAACAAGATGGGTCCTACACAGATGACAGCAAAGAAATGAGTGAGCTACTCAAGTCCCAATATGACTCAGTTTTTAGCAAGCCGCTAACCAGACAGAGTTGAAGATCAAACTGAATTTTTTATGAGAGAGCCACAAAATTTGATTAACACAAGCCTATCCCATGTTATCCTGACGCCAAATGACTTCGAACAGGCGATAAATGACATGCCCATGCACTCTGCCCCAGGGCCAGACTCGTGGAACTCTGTATTCATCAAGAACTGCAAGAAGCCCCTATCACGAGCCTTTTCCATCCTATGGAGAGGGAGCATGGACACGGGGGTCGTCCCACAGTTACTAAAAACAACAGACATAGCCCCACTCCACAAAGGGGGCAGTAAAGCAACAGCAAAGAACTTCAGACCAATAGCACTAACATCCCATATCATAAAAATCTTTGAAAGGGTCCTAAGAAGCAAGATCACCACCCATCTAGAAACCCATCAGTTACACAACCCAGGGCAAAATGGGTTTAGAACAGGTCGCTCCTGTCTGTCTCAACTATTGGATCACTACGACAAGGTCCTAAATGCACTAGAAGACAAAAAGAATGCAGATGTAATATATACAGACTTTGCAAAAGCCTTCGACAAGTGTGACCATGGCGTAATAGCGCACAAAATGCGTGCTAAAGGAATAACAGGAAAAGTCGGTCGATGGATCTATAATTTCCTCACTAACAGAACACAGAGAGTAGTCGTCAACAGAGTAAAGTCCGAGGCAGCTACGGTGAAAAGCTCTGTTCCACAAGGCACAGTACTCGCTCCCATCTTGTTCCTCATCCTCATATCCGACATAGACAAGGATGTCAGCCACAGCACCGTGTCTTCCTTTGCAGATGATACCCGAATCTGCATGACAGTGTCTTCCATTGCAGACACTGCAAAGCTCCAGGCAGACATCAACCAAATCTTTCAGTGGGCTGCAAAAAACAATATGAAGTTCAACGATGAGAAATTTCAATTACTCAGATATGGTGAACATGAGGAAATTAAATCTTCATCAGAGTACAAAACAAATTCTGGCCACAAAATAGAGCGAAACACCAACGTCAAAGACCTGGGAGTGATCATGTCGGAGTATCTCACCTTCAAGGACCATAACATTGTATCAATCGCATCTGATAGAAAAATGACAGGATGGATAATGAGAACCTTCAAAACTAGGGAGGCAAAGCCCATGATGACACTCTTCAGGTCACTTGTTCTATCTAGGCTGGAATATTGCTGCACACTAACAGCACCTTTCAAGGCAGGTGAAATTGCCGACCTAGAAAATGTACAGAGAACTTTCACGGCATGCATAACAGAGATAAAACACCTCAATTATTGGGAGCACTTGAGGTTCCTTAACCTGTATTCCCTGGAACGCAGGAGGGAGAGATACATGATTATATACACCTGGAAAATCCTAGAGGGACTAGTACTGAACTTGCACACGAAAATCACTCACTACGAAAGCAAAAGACTTGGCAGACGATGCACCATCCCCCCAATGAAAAGCAGGGGTGTCGCTAGCACGTTAAGAGACCATACAATAAGTGTCAGGGGCCCGAGACTGTTCAACTGCCTCCCAGCACACACAAGGAGGATTACCAACAGACCCCTGGCAGTCTTCAAGCTGGCACTGGACAAGCACCTAAAGTCAGTTCCGGATCAGCCGGGCTGTGGCTCGTACGTTGGTTTGCGTGCAGCCAGCAGCAACAGCCTGGTTGATCAGGCTCTGATCCACCAGGAGGCCTGGTCACAGACCGGGCCGCGGGGGCGTTGACCCCCGGAACTCTCTCCAGGTAAACTCTAGGTAATTGATTCCCCCATCTTTGTCGTTTATGTAAATTGTGAACAACAACGGGCCCAACACTGACCCCTGAGGAACACCGCTTGTGACGTGCCCTCATTCTGATTTCTCACCTCACTTAAACAGTGCACACTGTCCTGACTCAGTCTCTCACCTCAGGTACAGAGTTCAAACAGTCCTTACTCAGTCCAGAGACACTGTGCACTCTATCCTGACTCAGTCTCTCACCTCAGGAACAATGTGCATCGTGTTTAGACGCAGTCACTCGCCTCAGATATATTGTGCACACTGTCCTGTCTCATTCAATCACCTCAGTTACAATGTGCAAGCTGTCCTGTCCTGTCCTGGTCTGTAGTGCTATCTGTGATTATCCCTGATTTAAGGGGGGCTAGTATATTGGTCCATATGTGGTCTATTATGGTTGCACTTGTCTCAGTGAGCCTGGTTGGTTTAGTTATTGTTGGTATGAGAAGTGTGTTGTTCATATTGTTGATGAAATCAGTTACAGACTGATCATCTAGTAAGCCAAGGTTGATGTTGAAGTCTCCAGCTATGAGAAGGTGGTGCTTATTCATTTGTCTGTTTGTTATTAGTGACTAATTTCTCACTGAAATTTGGGATGTTTGTGTGAGGTATCCAGATTTGATTTGATTTGATTTGGTTTATCCGGTAAATGGCACCGATTGTTATAGGCGTCTTAAGGTTTTTTACAGTAAAATTAGCAAAAATGTATTCCCCATATTCATCACTAAAGCAAGTGGTGCTAAGACAAGATAATTGGTTAGAGTAATAGATTGCAATACCACCCCCAACTTGGTTTGGTCTGCAGTTGTGAATTGCTGTGTATCCTGGTAGAGGGTAGATATCTATTGTGTCCTGTTTAAGCCAGGTCTCAGTAAGAATAATGCAGGAGAAGGGTGTCTTTAGTGATTCAAGGAGTGCTAGGAGGTCATCATAGTGTTTGCTTAAGGACCTGATGTTGTAGTTAAGTACTGATAGACTTATAGCATTGTTTAGGATAGTGGTGGCTTGTGATGCTGTGTAATAAAAGCAGTTACTTTCCAATAGGTTTTGATTGGGTGTCAGATTATGGAGGTTTAGATCAGGGTCAACGTGATCAATCATCTTCTAGGTTTAAATTATGGTTATTTATATCCTGAGTTGTGTGTTGAGTTCTAGTACTGATATCTGTAGTGGTAGGAAGTTTGGACAAGTATATAGCTAGAGTATTTTGGTCATGTAGGGTATAGTCACTACTACACATAATGAAGTTGATGTTGTCTATGTGTTGTGCTGGAATGAACTAAAATACAACTAGGTATAAACTAGTAATATAAAAATACAAATTAAAAATAGAACAAGACTCTCACTTGTAATTGCACTAAGGTCTAATAATGACTTTTGTGGAGTCTATGTTTTGAGCTAGAATGAGCTAAAGTACAATAGGTTTAATCTAATAATATAAAAATACAAATTAAAAATAGCACTAGTCTCTCACTAGTAATTGCACTATGGTCTAATATAGTGAATTTGGTATTGACTATGTATTGAGTTAGAATGAGCTATGGTACAACTGAATTTATTCTAATAATATAAAAATACAAATTAAAAATAGCACCAGTCTCTCACTAGTAATTGCACTATGGTCTAATATAGTGAATTTGGTATTGACTATGTATTGAGCTAGGAAGAGCTATAGTACAACTAGGATTAGTCTAATATAAAAATACAAATTACAAATAGCACCAGTCTCTCACTAGTAATTGCACTATGGTCTAGTATAGTGAATTTGGTATTGACTATGTATTGAGCTAGAATGAGCTAGAGTAAAACTGTGATTAATCTAATAATATAATAAAGGAACAAGACTCTCAATTGTAATTGCACTAAGGTCTTATATAAGTTGTTTACAAGAATTAGAGTATAATTAGATTTAAATTGACTGGATAAAATACACAAATTAAGGTAGCAAAATAATAATAAAAAAAAATGATAAAAATAAAAATGGCAATGACTTGGTTATAATATGCTAGGAAGATGGTAGACAGGATAATATAAAAGTTGTAGTTGTAAATACTAGTTTAAAAAAGTATGGAATAAAAATGGTCAATAAAAGAAGTTTACAATAATTTTGATCAATATAGTTTAAAGTAAAATTGGGCAATAATAGGGATTTAGAATAAAATTGGGCAATTGAGTATTTTTTAAAGTGAGGTAGAATTATTGAAGACAAGTTATGGTTAGTTTATAATAAAATAAGATGGAACAGTGATGTGATAGGTTGTAAAAAAAGAGATAGATTCTGTAGTTATAAACACAATTAAGACTATGAGGTAGAATGGTCGTTGAATACAACAATGACAATTAAAAGTAGTTGGGGTATTAGAATTTTTAGGGGGGCACAAATTTATGACAATATAACACTAACGGTGGACTATGGGTATTATCTGCACTTTACTTGGATTCTGTTAGTCCAGCCTCACTTAGGAATGTTTTAAGGTCATGTTCTGTAGAGATGAAGTATCTCTTCCCAGTGGGCTGTTTCCTAACTGCTATTTTTCCATCCTTCACAAAGCACTGGTGGATTTTTTGGGCATAGCGCAATTTTCTTAGCCGATAAAGAAGGTTTTGTCTCGTTTTTGTAAGGCACTCATTGACGTAAACATCAGTTTTCATAGAAATAGATGTTTTTAGTAGGTTGTTTCTTTGTAGGCTAGTTTGGAATTTTAACAGCACTGTTTTTTTTACCTGCTTGGTAGCCCATCAGTTTGCAATCCTTTAGGTCATCACTACGTATATTAAGGCGAAGGTGGTCCTTGATAAGCTGTAGGGTGGTCTCCATGCAGGTCTCTTGGGTGACTGTGGCTGGGAGATGTTTGCTGTTAACTACAACAGCGTCAGATAGCTGCTGTTGGTCATTATGGTCTTGGAAGTTGGTTATGACATTGGCAAGTTGTTGGTCCACTCTTGATCTTTCCTCTGTAATGTTGGTAGTAAGTAGGGTGACTTGGTCTTTTAGAGTGTTGATGGTGTCTAGGGACCGGGTGTGGGTGTTGCTTTGTTGTTCTAGAGTGTCTAGTTTATGTTCTAGAGCAGTGATCTTGTTGAGGTAATCTGCATTGCTAGCCTTTAGTTCCTGCATTTCCTGAGTTAGTTTGGTGATCGTTTGGTTCTGAATCATAAGGAGTTTAGCTATTTCTGGGTCGGTGATCTTCTTGACATCAAATACTGGGAAGGAGTTATCTTGGACTGTAGCAGCGGCCATGTTTGTTGTTGTCTGTCGTGTGTTGTGGTGGTGCCGGTGGGTGATGAGGGTTGTGTCCTGGCTGCCAGTACCACAAGTTTTCCTCGTGTTATTACTGCTCTCACCTTTGATGTTAGGAGTCCTTAGCTGGTTACTGGATCTAATTTTATTGTTCTGACCCTTGTCCATTGGCTGTGGCTTCAGGTGAATAGTAGGCGATGGGTGATGGGTGAATGTTGTGGGGTATCACTTCAGTGGCAGCGGGGTAGGAGTTGCTAGTACGAGTCCTATTAGTTGGTAAATTTGTGAACTTTAATCTGTTCCTGAGAGCTCATCGAATACCGATAATATCGAAAACCGAATCAATTTTCCTCATAAGAAATAATGGAAATCAAATTAATCCATTTAAGACACCCAAAAGTATGAAAAACAAAATACTACATGAAATATTAAGTTTAATGCAATAGAATAATTACAATAACAATAAAATAATTGACACTTACCTTTAATGAAAATCTGGTGATGATTGATGGGATGGGAGGAGGGGAGAGGTGTTAGTGTTTAGAAGGGGAATCCCCTTCCATTAGGACTTGAGATAGCAAGTCCTTTTCTGGGGTTACTTCCCTTCTTTTAATGCCACTAGGACCAGCTTGAGAGTCACTGGACCTCTGTCACACAACAAATCTGTCCATAGAGCTTTGTACCTCCCGTTCCTTTATGATTTGTCTAAAATGGGCCACAACATTGTCATTGTAATAGTCACCAGCACGGCTTGCAATAGCTGTGTTAGGGTGATTTTCATCCATAAAGGTTTGCACTTCAACCCACTGTGCACACATTTCCTCAATTTTTGAAGTAGGCACATTGGATTCCACAACTGGCATAGGCTTCTCAGGGTTAGCCCCAAACCCTTCAAAATCTTTCTTAATTTCCATACTAATTCTCACCCTTTTTACCACAGGGTTGGCACTAGAAGCTTTCTTGGGGCCCATGGTGACTTATTTTGCAGAAACAAGCACCAAACACAGTGATAATATGGATAATATGGAATGTACCGAATGTATCCTTAGATGCGCGCACACTGGGTGGCTTGTAAACACTGGCACACACGGGCAGTTCAGGCCACACGTGGACAGGTCTCGTACGAATTGTATCGAATACCGGGTTTTTAATCGAATACTGAGGAAATTTTTTTGCGATATAATGCATCGAATACTGGATTTATCGAATACCGATGCCATCGAATACCAGGTGTGGAAAATTTTTAATTTTCCGAAACTATAGCGCCAAATAGGTGTTTTATGTGCCGATAGGAGTCAAAATGTATTTGAAAATGGAGTGGAACCAAGAGTTCCCTTGGCGCATGCGCGGATGTGCGGGGGAGGGAGGCGCGGATTGTTTTGAATGGTGGTGAGGAAGCTGGGAAAACATGGAACCACGAAATTGACATTCACGGTGGCCTAAGGATTAATATAGGCCTCATTTAATAATAAGAAGTGTCGTAACTGTTCCTGGTGGAGAGTGAGGGAACGTGATTTACGGGACCACGGTAATAGAGTGGTAAAAGAGTGATAAGAGTAGGACCGGGTGACTGACGTGTCACAATGGACTGTGTCCTGGGGAAAATTACCCTTGGTTTAATCATCACTCATCGGTCTCAGATCTTAATGGAGTGACCTCTAGTTTGTATAATAGTTATGAGACGTTAAATCGTCTTGTGAATAGTAATGTAATCAGTGATAATAACATTGAGTTAAGAGAAAGCGGGATGTGAAATAGAGCGCCCTGCTCCGAGTGAACGTGTGACTCTCGTAACGGGGATAATGGAGATTTATAGAATCACGACTTCTAACCGGGACGATCCGACGGATACCTCGTCCTGCCGGAATGAGAACCGTGTCGGTGTAGCAGGACATCGAAACTGAGGTAGTGAATGGAAGAAATAAGGAGTATCAATCACCCACAGTTAAGTAACCCTTCTAGTTATAGCAACCTTAGGCTGGCCAGTTGTGGTATGTTATAATTAGATAGGTTATGAGTGATCCAGCTACATCAAGTGAACACCGGAGAACAGCTGGTAAGTGGTGGGATTATGTATAAATGCTTTTCCTTGATGGATGTATCCATGTGTATCTTACCCCCCCCCCCCCTCATTCAGCTAAACTAATATAATCTATACAGTCCACAATTAATTAGTAGCACCATACTTGTGGGTGCTATCCAATCCATACTGGTCTCGGATAGATATGGATAAGATTGTGAGGCCGAAGGAATCACTTGCCGCGACCAGGGGTGGTTAAGTTTTCTCACATGTCTACACGGGGTGACTACGGTAAACATACAGTTAAGCACCCTAGGAAATTTTCCATATCTGCCCGCTGGTCCTTCCTGAACCGGATGCAATCAGTGAAAAAATTAATTGAATTAATTACTTAATAATTAAGTGACTGATTGAAGGAAGTGGGTATAGGGTACACAAGTTTAATCGATCGTGTGGTGGATGATAATTAGCCCAATAAATTGCTAGCACATGGGTGGCTAGGATTTATACAAGAGTAAAGTGCAAGAATTACTCTTATAAGGCGTCTACTTAAGTAGTATAATGGGTGATTATTAATTCCCTAACCATGGCTGGGTCTGAGGAAGTTAGTGCGACTGGCAAGTCCATGGATGCCAAAGCAAAGAAAGCGTCACTACAAGCTCGGAAGGGTCATGTTACTAAATCATACAAGAAGTGTATGGAGTTAATGAAACAAGAAACGGTAAACCCTGATGAATTAAAGCTACACCTAGATGCCTTAGGAAATAGACATGAGTCATATAGATTGTGGTTTAAAGACTATGAAAAAGAGCTGCTAGAGAACTGTGCAGATGATGCTGAAAGGGAGCGACTGCTAGATCAACATTATGAAGTGGAGGACAACATTGTGTCCTGCAAAACTAAGGCTTTGGAGAAGGTAAAGGGTGTAAACAATGTTGTTGGTCAACCTAGTAAAGAAAGTCAGAGGCATCTACCAAAACTCCCAGAATTATGTATGCCTGTGTTTAATCCGGGAGAACACTGGGAGGAGTTTTGGTCTATCTTCAAAGCAGTCGTACATGATAGGAGTGATCTTGCAAGTGTTACCAAATTATGCTATTTAAAGGGACAAGTAAGGGGAGATGTGCATGTTCTCATACAAGCATTCCCAAATGTAGATGACTCCTATAGTGAGGCAGTTGACTTGTTGGAGGTCACTTACGGTAACTTGGAGCAAAGTAGGCTGGACCTAGTAGCTAATTTGGCTAATTTGAAGACTCCAGAGCACAACCGCAACAGTTTACAGCAATTTAGGATCAAACTAGAAAGCACTCTTAAGACCTTGAGTAATAAATATGATCTGGAGGGAGCAGAGTGGTTGTTGAGTGCCTTGATTCAGAATAAATTGAACCACAAGACCATAGAGTGGTTATCTAACAGATATCACAAGGGTTACTTCAGGTTGGAAGAAATAAGAGTGGGACTGCAAGAGCTAATTGTCCAACTGCAGACCAGCCAACCCATTACCTCTAGGAATACCACGTCTACATACCCCAGTGCACCTGCCAAGTTCCACAAAGGGAAACCTTATCCTAATATCAATAATCCTAAGCCACCTACTACACGGGGTTACGTAGGCACGTATCAAGTGACAGGTGCCAGTTATAGTGGTTCTCCACCTCCAAGCAAGAGGAGGAAGTACCACAATAAGGGTAGCCCAGTTGATAAGAGGTCAGGCAAGGAAAGGAGAGATTGTATCTTCTGCAACGGTACTCATTTCTCTAAGAACTGTAATGCCTATAATTCATGGGATGTTAAAGTGGAAAGATTGGAAGAGCTTGCTAGATGTATCAGGTGTCTAGGAAATCATAATGTAAGGGATTGCCGTGCTAACTTGCACTATTGTTATCAGTGTAACAAGGGAAGACACCACATAGCTATGTGTAAGGGCAGATCTAATCGTAATGATGGTAACAATAGTACTGATAGTGATAATAACCCAGACACAACAGTAGCCCACGTAAAGATTGCAGCTAACGTCGGTAATGATGGCCTAGCTGAGGTAGCTTTGCCTGTGTTGGATGTGGTGATTAATGATAAACGGCGTAAATCCAAAACTGTAACAGCATTACTGGATCAGGGATCACAACGTACCTTCATAAAACGTAACTGCCTTAATGGGATGAAGGTACAAATGGGAGATCCTGCTATACTCAAGCTATCTGGCTTTCTCTCGAATAAGAAGGCCCAGTCATACGACACTGTTTATGTAACTGTCCGGCTGGGCAATGAGAGAAAACGTATTAATGCCGTAATTGTGGATAGGCTCCCAGAGAAAATATCTACAATAGGGCTTGGTAACGCTACTGAAAGGCTTTCGAGCAAGGTAGATTTGGCACCTTCGGGTATAAATAATGATTCGGTGGGGCCAATAGATATTTTGATAGGTAGTGACCATTATGCCACCTTTGTAAAGGGTATGACAAAGAAATGCGGAGTCACCCTTCTAAGGACCGCCGGAGGTCACGTGATGTATGGCAGGCTTCCTCGTACCGATAATGAATGACTGGAGGAATCCATAAATACAGTTACGGTGTGTCTTACTCATGAAGTATCACCCCAGTATAAATATACTTCAATAGAGGATGAAGTTGAACCTGTGTATAAATTATGGGAATTGGACAGCATAGGGATCAATGTAAATGAAGAAAGTCCAGATGATTCCTTTACTCAAGAACAATACCAGAAGGATGTTAAATTTGAATCTGGACAATACTGGGTGAGACTTCCGTGGAAGCTGAACCATCCAGACCTACCAACTAATTACCGGATGGCGTATGGACAATTAAAGGCTCAGCTCCACGAATTGAGCAAGACACCAGAACTGTTGACTGCTTACGATGATATAATTAATGAGCAGTTAAATAATAAATTCATAGAGGAGGTACCTCCCGAGCAAACCCAGATTTATGGTCACTATTTGCCACACCACGGAGTGAAGAAGGATTCTAAGACCACTCCTCTGAGGATTGTGTTTAATTGTAGTGCCAGGAGTAATAAAAGTGTACCTAGTTTGAATGACTGTTTGATGACAGGTCCGTCGTTGATGGAAAAACTGGGAGACATACTATTAAACTTCAGGGTTAAGAATTATGCCTTTACGGCAGACATAAGTAAAGCTTTCCTGAGAGTGGGTCTGCAGGAGGCTGACCGGGATTGCACTAGGTTCTTATGGCCCGAGAATCCTAGTGACCCACTTAGTCCCCTGAAGACTTTTCGCTTCAGGAGTGTATTGTTTGGTGCTACCTCCAGTCCGTCCCTACTCCAGGCAACGATAAATGCACACCTTAAGCGTACGGGTGGTCCACTGAGTGGAGTAATGGGTAAACAATTTTATGTGGACAATTTCCTGGGTGTGATGTCTACTGAAGAGGAACTAATGAGCATATACGCAGGGGCTAATGAAATAATGCAAGGTGCAAATATGCCCCTGAGGGAATGGAACAGTAATTCGTCCAGCTTAAGAGTTCAAATAAATAAAGACAACCCTGGAGTTGAAGTGTCCAAATATAGTAATGTGCTGGGACTGACTTGGGACACAGAGGGAGACTTGTTATCGTTAAAGTCTAATGACTACAGCATGCCCAATAAATTAACCAAGAGAGTCTTGCTTGCAGAAGTTTCAAAATGCTTCGATCCACTAGGCTTAGTGTCCCCACTTACCATAAGAGGAAAATTGTTGATACAAGAAGCATGGAAGCTTAAGTGTGCTTGGGATGAAACCCTACCTGAGGAATTTGTTGAAAGGTGGGAAGAACTAATAGGGGAATATGTAAAATTACCAATGTTGAAGTTCCCCCGTAATGTGGCCAGTCAAGAGGGAGAAAATGTACTCCACATTTTTTGCGATGCTTCGAAATTAGCATATGGAGCAGTCGCTTACCTTCAATGTAATAGTGCCATTTCTCTTGTTATGTCTAAGGCTAAGGTGGCTCCAATCAAATCACGCACCTTACCTCAGTTGGAATTAACGGCCATTTATGTAGGTGTCAAATTAGCCAATTATATAAGAAATAAATTGCGAGAGATAAATATCAGCGACACCGTAATTTGGTCTGATAACGAGGTATCCTTACAAGGGATTCGTAATGGTAACAGTAAGATTGTGTATGTACAAAACAGAGTCGCTGAAATCCATCAAATACAGGAGAAACATAACAGTTTGGGTCAGCATATGTTAACCTTTAATCACATTCCTGGTGACGAGAACCCAGCTGACTTCTTGTCTCGAGGCTTGACTTATGGAAAATTTGTGAGTGCTTCATCGTGGTTTAAAGGGCCAAGTTGGCTGGTGGACAAAATTAACTGCCCGGTGCAAAAGGCACATATTGCTCCTGTCGAAATTACGGTGAGCACCGCTCCGGTCAGTAGTCCCTCCTTAGCCATTGATATGAACAGGTATTCTTCCTTACCTAAGCTGATTAGCGTGACCAGGTTAGTGTTTAAATTTATAAGTAAGATGAATATCTCACATAATTTTCCCCATCCCCTGAAATACTGGCTACAGAGGGTACAAGAAGAAACCTACAGGGATGAGATTAAATTCATGATGGACGGAAAAATTGTGAAAGGCTCAATAATAGAAAGGCTGGGGCTGTATTTAGAGGATGATGTAATTAGGTGCAGAGGCAGGTTACAAAATGCTGAATTGGGGGAATATGCTAAGCACCCTATCTTGCTGCCCAAAACTCATCACCTGACAACCTTGATTGTCTTTAATGCCCATAATAACGTGATGCACGGTGGGGTACAGGATACCTTAAACTGTATTCGGGAAACCTTCTGGATTCCACAAGGACGGCAAAGTGTAAAGGGGGTTATCAAGTCGTGTGTAATATGTCGCCGGGTGGATGCCAGAACCTACATGTACCCAGGTCCTCCACCATTGCCCAAGGAACGCGTGCAGTTGGTAAAACCATTTGATGTGACCTGAGTGGACTATAGTGGGCCAATCATTTTGACAGGTACTTCAGATGGTGTCCCCTTGAAGGTGTATGTATGTCTATTTACTTGTACAGCTACTAGGGCTGTTCATCTAGAAGTGGCTCAGGACTTGTCTGCAGAACAGTTCATACAGCTGTTCCAGAAATTTGCAGCTAGACGATCCTGTCCAAGATTGATGATCTCAGATAATGCCACCAATTTTGTAGCGGGTGCTCAACACTTGATGAAATTAAATAAGAGTGATGATGTACAGTCTTTGTTGACCCAGCGAGGGTGTGTCTGGAAATTTATTACTCCCAGAGCCCCCTGGCAGGGAGGACTGTACGAAAGAATGATAGGTACAGTGAAAAGATGTCTTCGTAAGGTGCTACACAGGAAGAGAATTGATTTGGAGGAGTTCCGGGCAGTGTTGGTGGAGGCAGAAAATCGAGTGAACAATCGCCCTCTTGTCATACATGAGCGACACTCCTGACGCGGAGATACTGACTCCCTCTCACCTAATATGTGGACAAAGGTTAGAAGCTGCGCCTATCTATAGAGATAATCCCGAGGGAAGTGATGAGGATTACAATAACGTGACTGTGTTGAGTGACAAGTTCAAAATGTTAAATAAGGTAATTATTCATTGGTCTGATGTGTGGCGTAAAGAATATCTTCTTACACTACGTGAACACTTTTATGGTGCGCCAGAGGCAGTAAACCGACAGGACATTCAACCAGGTGACATTGTGTTAATTGATACTGAACAACATCGAACACTGTGGCCTCTGGGCAAGGTAGTTACATTATACCCAGATGCACAAGGTGTTGTCAGAAACGTCAAAGTGTTGTGTCGTGGTCAAGAAAGTTTGCGTACCATTAATAAATTAATTCCCTTGGAATTAAATGATGTTCAATCCAGTGCAGATGGAAACCTAAGGGAAAGTGACATGAGTGATATTGAAGACACTGACCGGGTAATACAAGAAGAAACTGTAGTAAGACCCACTAGGAAAACAGCAGCGCAATCTAGAGAGGGCTGGAACCGTCTCCTGGAGGAAGACGCAATTTAAGTCGTCTAACAACGACTTCCGCCCGGCCGCAGTGTGGAAAATTTTTAATTTTCCGAAACTATAGCGCCAAATAGGTGTTTTATGTGCTGATAGGAGTCAAAATGTATTTGAAAATGGAGTAGAACCAAGAGTTCCCTTGGCGCATGCGCGGATGTGCGGGGGAGGGAGGCGCGGATTGTTTTGAATGGTGGTGAGGAAGCTGGGAAAACATGGAACCACGAAATTGACATTCACGGTGGCCTAAGGATTAATATAGGCCTCATTTAATAATAAGAAGTGTCGTAACTGTTCCTGGTGGAGAGTGAGGGAACGTGATTTACGGGACCACGGTAATAGAGTGGTAAAAGAGTGATAAGAGTAGGACCGGGTGACTGACGTGTCACAATGGACTGTGTCCTGGGGAAAATTACCCTTGGTTTAATCATCACTCATCGGTCTCAGATCTTAATGGAGTGACCTCTAGTTTGTATAATAGTTATGAGACGTTAAATCGTCTTGTGAATAGTAATGTAATCAGTGATAATAACATTGAGTTAAGAGAAAGCGGGATGTGAAATAGAGCGCCCTGCTCCGAGTGAATGTGTGACTCTCGTAACGGGGATAATGGAGATTTATAGAATCACGACTTCTAACCGGGACGATCCGACGGATACCTCGTCCTGCCGGAATGAGAACCGTGTCGGTGTAGCAGGACATCGAAACTGAGGTAGTGAATGGAAGAAATAAGGAGTATCAATCACCCACAGTTAAGTAACCCTTCTAGTTATAGCAACCTTAGGCTGGCCAGTTGTGGTATGTTATAATTAGATGGGTTATGAGTGATCCAGCTACATCAAGTGAACACCGGAGAACAGCTGGTAAGTGGTGGGATTATGTATAAATGCTTTTCCTTGATGGATGTATCCATGTGTATCTTACCCCCCCCCCTCATTCAGCTAAACTAATATAATCTATACAGTCCACAATTAATTAGTAGCACCGTACTTGTGGGTGCTATCCAATCCATACTGGTCTCGGATAGATATGGATAAGATTGTGAGGCCGAAGGAATCACTTGCCGCGACCAGGGGTGGTTAAGTTTTCTCACATGTCTACACGGGGTGACTACGGTAAACATACAGTTAAGCACCCTAGGAAATTTTCCATACCAGGGGTCCACTGTATTTTTGTATGTTTTTTATGGTTGTATTCTCGTTTTTTTTGGTCTCATTTAATAGAATGGAAGATATACAGTAGGGCCCCACTTACACGGCAGGTTAGGTTCCAGACTACTGCCTTAAAGCGGAAATCGACGTAAAGTGGAACTCCTCTTTTTTCCACTTATAAATGCATACAAATACTAGATAACAAGTTTACACTAGCATATATTAAGTTAGTATATAAGTAAGTTTATTCAGATATACACAAATGCAGTTATAGTGGTCCCTCGTTTTTCGTAATTAATCCGTTCCTGGAGGAGCTACTATAAACGAAATTTACGATTTGCGAATCAATTTTCCCCATAAGAAATAATGTAAATAAAATTAATCCATTCCTGACACCCAGAAGTATTAAAACAAAAAAATTTTTTACATGAAATATACATTTAGCACATAAACAATACAATGGGAAATGATGAATGAAACATTAACAGCATAACACTTACCTTTATTGGAGATTCTTCTTAGTGTATGGGAGACTGGAGGAGGAGAGAGAGTGGATTGTTTATAGTTTGGAAGGGGAATCCCCTTCCAGCAACACTCAGGTACCAATTGCTTTTCTGGGGTTGCTTGTCTTCTCTGTTTCTTAACCCTTTGAGGGTTTCGGACGTACTAGTACGTCTTACGCATAGGGTTTTTTGACGTACTAGTACGCACAAATTCTAGCGCCGTCAAATCTTGCGGGAAAAGGCTGGTAGGCTTACATGTGAGAGAATGTGTCTGTGTGGTCGGTGTGCGCAGTAGAAAAAAAATCTGGAACCCAGTGGTGCATTGTGGGAACACCATCTTAGTAAACAATGTCCACCATGCCTCGCGGTAAGAAGCTCCTCACTCCTCGGCGAATTGGGACACTTTTTATTCCCCAGTGACAGTTCTAATACAGATGGAAGTGCCAGTGAAGATGAGTTTCAAGGTTTTGGTGAGGTTTTGACCGAAACTAATGACCATAATATCGGTAATAGTGAGGAAAACCAGAAGGCCCTCAGCCTTCCACCTCTGGTGCTGGGCCGTCTTGTTCACGTTCAGTTGTACCAGAATCCAAGAGGAAACTTCTATTTTCCCAAATCCCAGACTCAGATGAGAGCATGGGTGATGATAGTGATAGTGAATATGAACTACAAGCTCTTCAAACTAGTTCCAGTAATGATAGTGAAGTGCAATATTCCCCAGTGAAGCGTCAGTATATACGACGATATATGCGCTCTGGTAGTGTGCCATATGCTATTCCAAGGGGAAGGAGTGCATCTCGGAGAACATCCCGTGGCTGTACAACAGGAACAGAGAGTGAAAATGACGATGATACTGTTGCAATTGGGATGGAAAATGTGCGTGGTGGTAGTGGTGCCGGCGGAGAGGCACCAGCAGTGGGCCATGCTGCCACCCACACTGCCACCCACGCTGCCACCCACGCCACTGCCTCAGCTGATCTACAAAAAAGGCCACCATCCCCCACCCACCCACCACACCAGCCTCCACAACCACAACCTCCACAACCACAACCACCTGTCATTGTCCAGTACCCACCAGCAGACCGCACCTGGGATTGGCAGGAAGCTGTCAATTTTGTTCCAAATGCCCACCAGTTTGATGACAGCAAAAGTGGAATACGGCCATCTTGTACACTTGGGAACAATGCCACTGAACTGGAATGTTTCGAGTTATTCTTTGACGAACCACTGATGGAAAGTATTGTCATGGAAAGCAACACTACTACGAGTACACCATGGCAAACACATTACTTTCACCAAAATCATGTCTACACCAGTGGAAGGAGGAAACTTTGGCTGAGATGTATCTTTTCTTTGCCGCAATAATGCTTATGCCACATGTGTATAAGCACAAAGTGAAATCATACTGGTTAACAGACCGCCTGATTGCAACCCCAGGTTTCAGTGATATAATGCCAGTGAATCGATTTGTGCTAATGTTACGTATGCTTCATTTCTCAGACAAAACCAGGCCTGACAGAATTGACAGGTTATATAAGATTAGGAATGTGTTTGTGCATCTGAAAGAGAAATTCAGTACGCATTTTTATCCCTTCAGGAAGTTTGTAATTGACGAGTCTTTGATTCTGTTCAAAGGAAGACTCTCTTTCAAGCAGTACATACCAAGCAAGAGGAAACACTTTGGTATAAAGTTGTTTGTGCTTTGTGATTGTTACAGTGGTCTGGTATTGGATATTATTGTGTACACTGGAAGTTATACATTGCAAAATACCAGGAAGTTATTGGGCATCTCAGGTGATGTGGTTAGAACAATGATAGAACCATACCTTGGTAAGGGGCATATATTATATACAGATAACTGGTATACAAGCCCCTCACTCAGTGATTTTTTTGCGAGTGAACATGACAGATGTGTGTGGCACAGTGTGTGCAAATCGGAAACATATGCCCAGGTTTGACGCTGGCACTCGTAGAGGTGAGGTGCAGGGGTTTGCTGCCAATGACATCATGGCATTTTGGTGGCATGACAAACGAGATGTCACACTGTTGTCATCAGTTCATCCTAATGAAATGGCAGACACTGGCAGGCAGCATAGAGAGAGCAATGAACCCATTCTAAAACCTGCAGCTGTGATTGATTACACCCTCAACATGCGTTCAGTGGACAAATGTGACATGCAGATTGGGTTTGCTGATTGTGTTAGCAAGAGTTATAAGTGGTACATCAAACTGTTTTTCCATCTTCTGGACATTTCCATGCTCAATGCTTATAATATGTGTAAGATGAGGACCAGAAACAAACCACAGTATGGCGAATTCTGTTTGTCTGTCATCAGACAAATAGTATTCAAGTACCAAGGAACAGCACCTGCAATTGACCGCCCACCAAATTATCAACAACTACCTGCTCGTCTGAAGCATAGTGATCACTTCCTGGTAAAAGTGCCTGCTACTGCTTTCAAGAAAAAGGCTCAGAAGAGGTGTTGTGTCTGTTCACATACAAAAAAACGCCCACAACAACGCAGAGACACTCGTTTTATGTGTGAGGAATGTAAAACACCACTGTGCATGACACCATGTTTCAAAGAGTTCCACAGGCTGCAGAACTTCTAGAAACATTCCCTGTGACTGTATATGTGTATATAAAATATAGAAAAATAGTAATAAACAACATTTCATATCATTTGTTTGTGTAAATATTTTTTATAAACAAAATAATGACAATGTTTACACCCTTATTGTGTAGTATTGAAAAAGAAATAACTTACAAAATACTGATCATGTTGGCCTCAGAGGCCATAAAAGTTACTCAGAAAAAGAAAAATTGAAAAATAATTGAAAATAGTACATAAAAAAGTAAATAGAAAAATACCGGGTGACGGCAGTCGGCGATGTTACCAGATGTTGTTCAATTTTGGCAAACTTCACGCCTCCATATCTCGGTAAGTATTGACGGTAAAAATTTTTTGTTTAGCCTATAATATTTAGAAAAAAAAATCTATTTTTTCATAAGAAAAAATAATTTTTTTTTTTAAATTTGGCCTACCCTGAGAACGAGTCTCGGAGAGGGCCTGTCGACCCTCAAAGGGTTAATGCCACTAGGACCATTTTGAGAGTCACTGGAGTCCTGTCTCGCAAAATAACTGTGGAGAGAGCTCTGTTTCTGGCGTCTCTTTAACACTTCCCTAAAATGGCCCAAGACTTTGTCACTGTACATGTTGCCAACATGGCTTGCAACAACCTTGTTAGGGTGATGTTTCCCCATAAAGCTTTCCATCTTACCCCACATAGTAAAAATCTCTTTAATTTCTGAAGAAGGCACCTTCTTCCATCTCTCTTCCTCCTCCTCTGCAGCAAGATTCTGAGCTGCAATGTGTTGCTCTTCCTGCTGAAGCTCTTGCAGCTCCTCAGTGGTGAGCTCTTCGTTGTGGTCTTCCACCAATTCTTCCACATCCTCCAAACTCACATCCAACCCCATGGAACTCCCCAGTGCCACAACTGATTTTACAACAGACATAGGCTCACCAGGGTCAGTCCCAAACCCTTCAAAATACCTCTTGTCGACACAATCTGGCCACTATTTTCTCCAGGCAGAGTTCAAAGTCCTGGTAGTCACTCCCTCCCAAGCCATACCTATAAGGGTTATGCAATGGAGGATGCTGAAGTGTTCTCTCCAAAATTCCCTTAGGGTCAAGTGAGTGTCTGTGGTCACAGTCAAGCACCTGTGAAACATTGCTTTTGTGTAGAGTTTTTTAAAGTTTGCAATGACCTGCTGGTCCATGGGCTGGAGGAGAGGAGTGGTATTCGGGGGCAAGAACTTTTCTGTGATGAACCCAAACTCCTCGAAAATTAGGTCATCCGAGTTTGGAGGATGAGCAGGTGCATTGTCCATTACTAGCAGGCACTTGAAATCCAGTTTCTTTTCCAGGAGATACTCCTTCACACTAGGGCCAAACACTTCATTGAAGCACTCGACGAAAATTTCTCTCGTGACCCATGCCTTACTATTTTATTTCCAAAACACACACAATTTGCTCTTCATAACATTGTTTTTCCTGAACACTCTGGGATTTTCAGAATGGTACACTAGTAATGGCTTTGCTTTGAAAGCCCCACTAGCATTAGCACAGAACATTAGTGTCAGCCTGTCTTTCATAGGCTTGTGTCCTGGCATTGCCTTTTCCTCTTGTGTAATGAAGGTCCTCTTTGGCATTTTCTTCCAAAAGAGGCCTGTTTCTTCACAATTGAACACTTGTTCAGGTTTCAGTCCTTCAGCCTCTATGTACTCCTGGAATTCATGCACATATTTTTCAGCTGCCTTTTGGTCCGAACTGGCAGCCTCACCATGCCTTACCACACTGTGCATGCCAAAAAGTCTATCAAATGTATTTTTTTTTCATGATAATAAGGTATATTAGATGAAACATGTGCATCCAAAATTCGTGTCAGACATATTCTAACGGTTGGGATTGTCGGAAGTGCCACTCGTAGTGCCATTTTGTCATGTCTTGCTGCCATATATGAAAAGCTATTAAATATTTTTTCCTCTGTTGTTTGTTGGCCAATCATACTGAAACTTTGTCACATTCTTCTACATATGAACCTCTAAACGTACACCAAAAATAAAAAAAATTGGTTGAAAAATAAAAAAGTAGGCCGAAATTTTGTCCATGAGCCCTTAAATCTCTCAAACCAGCCTTTTCTGGCCTTAAATTCACTCACATCACCACTAGTTGCAGGCAATTTCTTTACCAAATCGTCATGAAACTGCCTAGCCTTTTCACAAATAATCGAAGTCATAAGAGTATCTCCTGCTAATTGTTTCTCATTTATCCACACCAATAATAACTTCTCAACCTCTTCAAGTACTGGTGATCTCATTTTTGTCAGCATAGTTACCCCCTTTGCAACAACAGCATCCTTGATTTCCTTTTTCTTGGCCACTATGGAACATAAGGTTGTGTATGGTTTCTTATACATCCTGGCCAGTTCGGTCACACTTGTACCACTTTCATATTGTTCAATGATGGTTTTCTTAAATTCAATCATATTTCTCACCTTCTTTACCACAGGCTTGGCACTAGGAGCTTTCTTTGGAGCCATGGTAAATTATTTAGTACTTGCAAGCACTAAAATGGAATACAGTATTATGAAATATTTCGCTGGAGCACGCGAGGGGACCTTCGCTCACTGGTAAACAATGCCAGACTGGCTGCCGCCATGGCTCACGCCGTGGGTACATGTCCCAGACGAACTACGACTCGCGAGTCAACTTACGAAAAGCGAGTCCATGTTTATACGAAAATACCCCTATGATTGGCAAAATTTACGATTGCCGACAATTACGAAAAGTGAGGGACCACTGTCCATAGATTATCATACATGGCAGGTTATGTGTAAAGTACCTAGGATAACCTAAAAAAGTCAGAGTGACTTATTTAGCAGTAGAACTAGGCATTAAACAACAATAAAAAATAAAATACACATAGTACACTCATTACTTACCTTAAAATATTTGTAATCTTAATCTAGGGTGGGACAAGTAGTATTTATTGTAAGAAATAAAGTGTGGTATGTATGGTAGTCAGCCGGGCTACCATACCAGGCCACTCCATCCACACGTAATATTCTATAGCATCTAAGCATCCCAGAGCGATAAAATGCTTATACAGTTCACTCATTACTTACCTTAAAATATCTGTAGTCTTAATGTAGGGTCAGAGGTGAGTAAACGTGATAAAACAAATAATTGAGAGAGAATGAGTACATGAGAGAGGACACTTACGGAGTTATGTAAACAAAGACGAACATGAGTTATGTAAACAAAAAGTGTACACGTCTGGTTTGTGTACAAGTTGCAGTGTGTAAAAGTTGTCTCTATGTTGATACGGTAGAATAAATAAAGAGGAACACTCCCATTCTCATGTAGCACTATTTTTTAGAAGAAATGATGCTCTGAGTGAAGGCATACAAAAGGAATAATTTTCTATAGTTACCCCCAGTAACGCGTTTTCTCTTATGTTGGACTAGAGAAAATGTTATTCTTGCTGTCACTCATGGAAGTCTGGCTACCACATCCCACATTTATGTTTATTTATTCTACTGTGGGGTGTATTTATCATCTTTATGTTATGCATCGTGTTTATTATATAATTTTGAAAAAAAAAAATATAGCTGGATTAATGAAAATGTGTATATTAGCGTAATACCTGGAGTTTACCTGGAGAGAGTTCCGGGGGTCAACGCCCCCGCGGCCCGGTCTGTGACCAGGCCTCCTGTTGGATCAGAGCCTGATCAACCAGGCTGTTGCTGCTAGCTGCACGCAAACCAATGTACGAGCCACAGCCCGGCTGGTCAGGAACCGACTTTAGGTGCTTGTCCAGTGCCAGCTTATAGACTGCCAGGGGTCTGTTGGTAATCCCCCTTATGTATGCTGGGAGGCAGTTGAACAATCTCAGGCCCCTGACACTTATTGTATGGTCTCTTAACGTGCTAGTGACACCCCTGCTTTTCATTGGGGGGATGTTGCATCGTCTGCCAAGTCTTTTGCTTTCGTAGTGAGTGATTTTCGTGTGCAAGTTCGGTACTAGTCCCTCTAGGATTTTCCAGGTGTATATAATCACATATCTCTCCTGCCTGCATTCCAGGGAATACAGGTTTAGGAATCTCAAGCGCTCCCAGTAATTGAGGTGTTTTATCTCCATTATGAGCGCCATGAAGGTTCTCTGTGCATTTTCTAGGTCAGCAATTTCACCTGCCTTGAAAGGTGCTGTTAGTGTGCAGCAATATTCCAGCCTAGATAGAACAAGTGACCTGAAGAGTGTCATCATGGGCTTGGCCTCCCTAGTTTTGAAGGTTCTCATTATCCATCCTGTCATTTTTCTAGCAGATGCGATTGATACAATGTTATGGTCCTTGAAGGTGAGATCCTCCGACATGATCACTCCCAGGTCTTTGACGTTGGTGTTTCGCTCTATTTTGTGGCCAGAATTTGTTTTGTACTCTGATGAAGATTTAATTTCCTTGTGTTTACCATATCTGAGTAATTGAAATTTCTCATCGTTGAACTTCATATTGTTTTCTGCAGCCCACTGAAAGATTTGGTTGATGTCCGCCTGGAGCCTTGCAGTGTCTGCAATGGAAGACACTGTCATGCAGATTCGGGTGTCATCTGCAAAGGAAGACACGGTGCTGTGGCTGACATCCTTGTCTATGTCGGATATGAGGATGAGGAACAAGATGGGAGCGAGTACTGTGCCTTGTGGAACAGAGCTTTTCACCGTAGCTGCCTCGGACTTTACTCTGTTGACGACTACTCTCTGTGTTCTGTTAGTGAGGAAATTATAGATCCATCGACCGACTTTTCCTGTTATTCCTTTAGCACGCATTTTGTGCACTATTATGCCATGCTCACACTTGTCGAAGGCTTTTGCAAAGTCTGTATATATAACATCTGCATTCTTTTTGTCTTCTAGTGCATCTAGGACCTTGTCGTAGTGATCCAATAGTTGAGACAGACAGGAGCGACCTGTTCTAAACCCATGTTGCCCTGGGTTGTGTAACTGATGGGTTTCTAGATGGGTGGTGATCTTGCTTCTTAGGACCCTTTCAAAGATTTTATGATATGAGATGTTAGTGCTATCGGTCTGTAGTTCTTTGCTGTTGCTTTACTGCCCCCTTTGTGAAGTGGGGCTATGTCTGTTGTTTTTAGCAACTGTGGGACGACCCCCGTGTCCATGCTCCCTCTCCATAGGATGGAAAAAGCTCGTGATAGAGGCTTCTTGCAGTTCTTGACGAACACGGAGTTCTATGAGTCTGGCCCTGGGGCAGAGTGCATGGGCATGTCATTTATCGCCTGTTCGAAGTCATTTGGCGTCAGGATAACATCGGATAGGCTTGTGTTAACCAAATTCTGTGGCTCTCTCATAAAAAATTCATTTTGATCTTCGACTCTCAGTCTGGTTAGCGGCTTGCTAAAAATTGAGTCATATTGGGACTTGAGTAGCTCACTCATTTCCTTGCTGTCATCTGTGTAGGACCCATCTTGTTTAAGTAGGGGCCCAATACTGGACGTTACTCTCGACTTTGATTTGGTATAGGAGAAGAAATACTTTGGGTTTCTTTAGATTTCATTTATGGCTTTTAGTTCTTCCCTCGATTCCTGACTCCTGTAAGATTCCTTTAGCTTAAGTTTGATGCTTGCTATTTCTCTGACCAGTGTCTCCCTACGCATTTCAGATATATTGACCTCTTTTAGCCTCTCTGTTATTCTTTTCCATCGCCTGTAAAGGGAGCGCCTGTCTCTTTCTATTTTACATCTACTCCTCCTTTTTCTTAGAGGAATAAGCCTTGTGCATACATCGAGTGCCACCAAGTTAATCTGTTCTAGGCATAAGTTGGGGTCTGTGTTGCTTAGTCTATCTTCCCAGCTTATATCGGTTAGAACTTGGTTTACTTGGTCCCACTTTATGTTTTTGTTATTGAAGTTGAATTTGTGAATACTCCCTTGTGACTAATCTCATTATGTCAGTCTGGGGCTCCACGCATACATGTCTGAACCTCAATTATGTTGTGATCTGAGTATATTGTTTTTGATATCGTGACATTTCTAATCAGATCATCATTGTTAGTGAAGATGAGGTCTAGTGTATTCTCCAGTCTAGTAGGCTCTATTATTTGCTGGTTTAAATTGAATTTTGTGCAGAGATTTAAAAGGTCGTGTGAGTTTTCATCAGAGCTGCCTCCTGGTGTTATTACTGCAACAATATTATTTGCTATATTCCTCCATTTTAGGTGCCTTAAGTTGAAATCCCCCAGGAGCAAGATGTTGGGTGCAGGAGCTGGAAGATTTTCCAGACAGTGGTCAATTTTTAACAGCTGTTCCTGGAATTGCTGGGATGTTGCATCTGGAGGCTTGTAGACTACCACAATGACTAGGTTTTGGTTCTCGACCTTTACTGCTAAAACTTCCACTACATCATTTGAGGCATTAAGCAGTTCTGTGCAAACAAGTGACTCTGCAATGTACAGGCCAACCCCCCCCTTTTGGCTGTTCACTCTGTCACATCTGTATAGGTTGTAACCTGGGATCCATATTTCGTTGTCCAAGTGATCCTTTATGTGGGTCTCAGTGAAAGCCGCGAACATTGCCTTTGCCTCTACAAGCAGTCCATGGATGAAAGGTATTTTGTTGTTTGTTGCTGGCTTTAGACCCTGTATATTTGCAAAGAAGAATGTCATCGGACTGGTGGTATTGTTGGTACTGGGGGGGGGATTTTTTTCCGGCATTTATTGAGACTCGGTGACTATTAATATTATCATTACTAATATGGCGTCACTCGTTTAAGTCGTCTGGCTACCACATCTCATATTTATGTTTATTCTTCTGTGGAGTGTATTTATCATCTTTATATGTTATGTACAATGTTTATTATATAATTTTGAAAAAAACATCATACATGGTTGAATGAAAATGTGCATATTAACGTAATATACGACATTTAATGAGACTCAATGATTATTATTGAGTATTATTATCATTACTAATATGGCATCTCGAGACATATATTTATTTATTTATTTATTTATTAATTTGAGCATGATACAGTGAAGTACAACGTTATTACAGTGCAACATGCCAAAGCCCCTTGTATGCAGAGCATTATGAGCAGGCTTAAAATTAACTTAAGATTAACTAAGCAATGATATATTCAGTGGTAAAAACATTATTGTAAACAGATAACAATTTAGCACAAATGAGTATTACAAAGACGGGTCATATAGTCATTTACTGTGTTGATGAGCATTCAGTAGAATGGAGTATTCTGTTAGGTATTGTAATTAAAAAATAAAGTTTGATTGGGTCACAGGTTAGACATTTATGAGATACAATAATGAGAAACATTTACGAGATACAATTTATGAGATACAATTATTCAGTAATTATTTAGTTGTGGGTGAGTAAGTGATTTTTGAGAAGAAACTTGAATTTATAAACAGACAGTGTTTCTTTTATATTCACAGGTAATGAATTCCAGATTTTAGGGCCTTTTATGTGCATTGAGTTTTTGCATAGCGTGAGATGGACTCGAGGAACATCAAAGAGTGATCTGTGCCTTGTGTTATGGTCGTGTGCTCTGTTGAGGTTGGTAAGGAGATGTTTGAGGGGAGGGTTTATATCAGAATTAAGTGTTCTATGAATGTAGTAGGTGCAGTAATAAGTATGGATGTTTTGAATGGTGAGTAGGTTTAGAGTTTTGAATATTGGTGGAGTGTGCTGCCTGTAGTGGGAATTTGTTATCATTCTGACTGCAGCCTTTTGTTGGGTAATTAATGGACTGAGATGGTTAATTGTTGTTGAGCCCCATGCACAAATTCCATAGGTGAGATAGGGCTAAATAAGTGAGTGATATAGGGCCAGGAGTGCTGACTAGAACATAGTACCGTATCTTTGATAGTATGCCTACGGTCTTGGAATTTTTTTTTGGAAATTTGTTGTATATGTGTTTGAAATTTGAGTATTATCAAGGTGGATTCCTAAGAATTTTCCCTCTGTGAGTTTTGCGATAGGTGATCCATTTATCACTATGTTAAAAGGGACGTCTGTAGCTCTGTTACCAAACTGAATGAAGTAGGTTTTGTCAATGTTTAGAGTAAGTTTTATTTTAATGTGTACCTGCACTCCAGCACAGTGTGTAAGTTTATTTAGGTATAGGTATACATAAGTATAATTATAAGAGTATATATAAAAAATGAAATAAATATTAAAAACACTTGAAATTTTGGAGTTTCCAGACACAAAGGAGAGAGATAGTGCTTACGGCTCTCACAGAGAATGTAAATAAACTGGGTGGGGCGCGGTGACCGTATTAGAAAGTCAGGTGGGGGGAGCCTTATAGAGAGTTTAGGTCATAATTTGAAATGACCATATTAGCAGAACGCCGTAAAGTGAAACGCTCTAAAGCAGGGCCCTACTGTACTACAGAAATAGATATTTTTTGATGGGTTTCATGATGAAAAGTACGTTAAAATTGAGCTCAAAGTAGCGGAAATCTTTGACTTTTGCCGATGTTCAAGAGTAAACAAATGATGTCATTGTACAATGTGTGTCCAACTGGCCAGTCTAATAATGGGTTGACATTATTTTTACAATCCCATCCCTGGCAACACCCCCCTCCCCACTCTTCATAGATCTAAACTTAATCCCTGTTCAGAACATCCACACTTACTACTGCGCTATCTATATCTACAGGACCTTAAATTCCAATATTAACCTTGACCTAAAACGCTTTCTTGATAGTTGTGACAGGATCCACAGGCATAACACCAGACACAAACATCTTTATGACATTCCCCATGTCCGACTAAACCTTTACAAAAATTCAACATATTTCAAAGGACCTAAAATCTGGAGCACCCTACCTGAAAACTCTAGAACTGCAGACACACTCATCACTTTCAAAACTACAGTTAGAAAACATCTTATCTCCCTGATACACCCCGACAACTAACTACATGATAACTAACCACCTGGTGGTTCACAATTACACTCACTCACCCAATGACTATAAACACAGAAATACTAATCTTAATCTTAAAATAATGAATCCTAACTAGTCATAAGTTTGCCTATGATACTCCAATATAGACACTTTGTATTGTGCTAAAACAAAAGCATTCACATTGCTAAACTCACAAATTATAATGTAGTCACCTAGACTTAATACCATAATCTGTAATCAAATCAAATCAAATCAAATCAAATCAAATCAAGTTTATTCTCTATAAGGGTTACAATGTGGGGTTTACAGGTTTTGGGTATTGTGTGGTTTACATGTTATAAAATACTAATTACAGAGGGGGCCACTAGGACACCTAGCATGGCTAGGCATTTCAGGCAGACTTAGATTAATTCTTAACATTAACATTATAATTTGTGAGTTTAGCAATGTGAATGCTTTTGTTTTGGCACAATACAAAGTATCTATATTGGAGTATCATAGGCAAACTTATGACTAGTTAGGATTCATTATTTTAAGAGTAAGATTAGTATTTCTGTGTTTATAGTCAGTGGGTGAGTGTAATTGTGAACCACCAGGTAGTTATCATGTAGTTAGTTGTCGGGGTGTAACAGGGAAATAAGATGTCTTCTAACTGTAGTTTTGAAAGTGATGAATGCCGAGAAGAAAAAGAGGAGGATTACCATGGATTTAGGGCAGGAAATCATTGATAAACATGGACAAGGTGCCAGGGTTAAGTACTTAGCCAAACAATACCAGCATACCACTTCTACAATATATACAATACTAAAGCAGAAGGAGTTTATAAAGGCTATAGTGCCAGCAAAGGGCATTAAAATAATGTCTAAACATGGACATCTGTCAATGAAAAGATGGAGACAAAGTGTATCATTAACAGTGTAGAAATTAAGTGTACATAGGATTAAGAGTGTATCACCCAGAGAAAGTTTCAAATGGTCATGCATAAAATACTTATTACAAAGAAGGCCACTAGTATGCCTAGTGCATTGGACCTATTTAATGACAGCATACACCGATGTGCCCAGCATCTCTTCTCCATCTCCAAGGTAAATGCTGTTGTAGAAAATATTTTAATTTTCCGAAACTATAGTGCCTAATAGGTGTTTAATATGTCGATATGAGTCAAAAATGTATTCGACAATAGGATAGAACCAAGAGTTCCCTTTGCGCATGCGCAGATGTGCGGGGGTAGAGGTCGACTCGGGGCATGGGGGAGGTGGGAGTGTTTTGAATGTAGTGAGGAGGCTGGGAAAGCATGGAACCAGGAAATTCGCGTTCACGGCGGCCTAAGGATTAATATAGGCCTCATTTCATAATAGAAAGTGTCGTAACTGTTCCTGGTGGAGAGTGAGGGAACGTGATTTACAGGACCACCGTAATAGAGTGGTAAAATGAGTGAATAATGGTAGGACTGGTGGTGACTGGCGCGTCGCCATGGACTGTGTCCCGGGGAAAAATACCCGTGATATAATCATCACTCATCGGTCTCAAATCTTAATGGAGTGGCTTCTAATGTGTATAATAATTATGAGACATTAAACCGTCTTGTAAATCGTAATGTAATCAGTGATAATAACACTAAGTTAAGGAATCGTGAAGCAATATGAACTGCCATTCCCAGAGTGTGTGCACATGTTTACCTCGTTGTTCCTGTCCCGAGGATAGTGAAGGCTTTATGGAGTCACGACTTCTAAACCGGGACAAACCGACGGATACCTCGTCCTGCTGGAATAAGAACCGTGTCGGTGTAGCAGGACATCGAAATGAGATGGTGAATGGAGGAAATAAGGAGTATCAATCACCCACAGTTAAGTAACCCTTCTAGTTATAGCAGACTGATACTGGCCAGTTAGGTATGTTGTAATTGGATAGGTTATGAGTGATCCAGCTACATCAAGTGACCACCAGAGAATATCTGGTAAGTGGTGAGATTACCTGGAGTTTACCTGGAGAGAGTTTCGGGGGTCAATGCCCCCGCGGCCCGGTCTGTGACCAGGCCTCCTGGTGGATCAGCGCCTGATCAACCAGGCTGTTGCTGCTGGCTGCACGCAAACCAACGTACGAGCCACAGCCTGGCTGATCAGGAACTGACTTTAGGTGCTTGTCCAGTGCCAGCTTGAAGACTGCCAGGGGTCTGTTGGTAATCTCCCTTATGTGTGCTGGGAGGCAGTTGAACAGTCTCGGGCCCCTGACACTTATTGTATGGTCTCTTAACGTGCTAGTGACACCCCTGCTTTTCATTGGGGGGATGGTGCATCGTCTGCCAAGTCTTTTGCTTTCGTAGTGAGTGATTTTCGTGTGCAAGTTCGGTATTAGTCCCTCTAGGATTTTCCAGGTGTATATAATCATGTATCTCTCCCTCCTGCATTCCAGGGAATACAGGTTTAGAAACCTCAAGCGCTCCCAGTAATTGAGGTGTTTTATCTCCGTTATGCGCGCCGTGAAAGTTCTCTGTACATTTTCTAGGTCGGTAATTTCACCTGCCTTGAAAGGTGCTGTTAGAGTGCAGCAATATTCCAGCCTAGATAGAACAAGTGACCTGAAGAGTGTCATCATGGGCTTGGCCTCCCTAGTTTTGAAGGTTCTCATTATCCATCCTGTCATTTTTCTAGCAGATGCGATTGATACAATGTTATGGTCCTTGAAGGTGAGATCCTCCGACATAATCACTCCCAGGTCTTTGACGTTGGTGTTTCGCTCTATTTTGTGGCCAGAATTTGTTTTGTACTCTGATGAAGATTTAATTTCCTCATGTTTACCATATCTGAGTAATTGAAATTTCTCATCGTTGAACTTCATATTGTTTTCTGCAGCCCACTGAAAGATTTGGTTGATGTCCGCCTGGAGCCTTGCAGTGTCTGCAATGGAAGACACTGTCATGCAGATTCGGGTGTCATCTGCAAAGGAAGACACGGTGCTGTGGCTGACATCCTTGTCTATGTCGGATATGAGGATGAGGAACAAGATGGGAGCTAGTACTGTGCCTTGTGGAACAGAGCTTTTCACCGTAGCTGCCTCGGACTTTACTCTGTTGACGACTACTCTCTGTGTTCTGTTAGTGAGGAAATTATAGATCCATCGACCGACTTTTCCTGTTATTCCTTTAGCGCGCATTTTGTGCACTATTACGCCATGGTCACACTTGTCGAAGGCTTTTGCAAAGTCTGTATATATTACATCTGCATTCTTTTTGTCTTCTAGTGCATTTAGGACCTTGTCGTAGTGATCCAGTAGTTGAGACAGACAGGAGCGACCTGTTCTAAACCCATGTTGCCCTGGGTTGTGTAACTGATGGGTTTCTAGATGGGTGGTGATCTTGCTTCTTAGGACCCTTTCAAAGATTTTTATGATATGGGATGTTAGTGCTATTGGTCTGTAGTTCTTTGCTGTTGCTTTACTGCCCCCTTTGTGGAGTGGGGCTATGTCTGTTGTTTTTAGTAACTGAGGGACGACCCCCGTGTCCATGCTCCCTCTCCATAGGATGGAAAAGGCTCGTGATAGGGGCTTCTTGCAGTTCTTGATGAACACAGAGTTCCATGAGTCTGGCCCTGGGGCAGAGTGCATGGGCATGTCATTTATCGCCTGTTCGAAGTCATTTGGCGTCAGGATAACATCGGATAGGCTTGTGTTAATCAAATTTTGTGGCTCTCTCATAAAAAATTCATTTTGATCTTCGACTCTCAGTCTGGTTAGCGGCTTGCTAAAAACTGAGTCATATTGGGACTTGAGTAGCTCACTCATTTCCTTGCTGTCATCTGTGTAGGACCCATCTTGTTTAAGTAGGGGCCCAATACTGGGCGTTGTTCTCGATTTTGATTTGGCATAGGAGAAGAAATACTTTGGGTTTCTTTCGATTTCATTTATAGCTTTTAGCTCTTCCCGCGATTCCTGACTCCTAAAGGATTCTTTTAGCTTAAGTTCGATGCTTGCTATTTCTCTGACCAGTGTCTCCCTGCGCATTTCAGATATATTGACCTCTTTTAGCCGCTCTGTTATTCTTTTCCGTCGCCTGTAAAGGGAGCGCCTGTCTCTTTCTATTTTACATCTACTCCTCCTTTTTCTTAGAGGAATAAGCCTTGTGCATACATCGAGTGCCACCGAGTTAATCTGTTCTAGGCATAAGTTGGGGTCTGTGTTGCTTAGTATATCTTCCCAGCTTATATCGGTTAGGACTTGGTTTACTTGGTCCCACTTTGTTTTTGTTGTTGAAGTTGAATTTGGTGAATGCTCCCTCGTGACTAGTCTCATTTTGTCGGTCTGGGGCTCCTCGCATACATGTCTGAACCTCAATTATGTTGTGATCTGAGTATATTGTTTTTGATATGGTGACATTTCTTATCAGATCATCATTGTTAGTGAATATGAGGTCTAGTGTATTCTCCAGTCTAGTAGGCTCTATTATTTGCTGGTTTAAATTGAATTTTGTGCAGAGATTTAAAAGCTCGTGTGAGTGTGAGTTTTCATCAGAGCTGCCTCCTGGTGTTATTTCTGCAACAATATTAAATCTGGAGTATCTGAGAGAGTTAGAGCAAAGGAAGGGGTAGCAGTAATGTTAAATGATCAGTTATGGAAGGAGAAAAGAGAATATGAATGTGTAAATTCAAGAATTATGTGGATTAAAGTAAAGGTTGGATGTGAGAAGTGGGTCATAATAAGCGTGTATGCACCTGGAGAAGAGAGGAATGCAGAGGAGAGAGAGAGATTTTGGGAGATGTTAAGTGAATGTATAGGAGCCTTTGAACCAAGTGAGAGAGTAATTGTGGTAGGGGACTTGAATGCTAAAGTAGGAGAAACTTTTAGAGAGGGTGTGGTAGGTAAGTTTGGGGTGCCAGGTGTAAATGATAATGGGAGCCCTTTGATTGAACTTTGTATAGAAAGGGGTTTAGTTATAGGTAATACATATTTTAAGAAAAAGAGGATAAATAAGTATACACGATATGATGTAGGGCGAAATGACAGTAGTTTGTTGGATTATGTATTGGTGGATAAAAGACTGTTGAGTAGACTTCAGGATGTACATGTTTATAGAGGGGCCACAGATATATCAGATCACTTTCTAGTTGTAGCTACACTGAGAGTAAAAGGTAGATGGGATACAAGGAGAATAGAAGCATCAGGGAAGAGAGAGGTGAAGGTTTATAAACTAAAAGAGGAGGCAGTTAGGGTAAGATATAAACAGCTATTGGAGGATAGATGGGCTAATGAGAGCATAGGCAATGGGGTCGAAGAGGTATGGGGTAGGTTTAAAAATGTAGTGTTAGAGTGTTCAGCAGAAGTTTGTGGTTACAGGAAAGTGGGTGCAGGAGGGAAGAGGAGCGATTGGTGGAATGATGATGTAAAGAGAGTAGTAAGGGAGAAAAAGTTAGCATATGAGAAGTTTTTACAAAGTAGAAGTGATGCAAGGAGGGAAGAGTATATGGAGAAAAAGAGAGAAGTTAAGAGAGTGGTGAAGCAATGTAAAAAGAGAGCAAATGAGAGAGTGGGTGAGATGTTATCAACAAATTTTGTTGAAAATAAGAAAAATTTTTGGAGTGAGATTAACAAGTTAAGAAAGCCTAGAGAACAAATGGATTTGTCAGTTAAAAATAGGAGAGGAGAGTTATTAAATGGAGAGTTAGAGGTATTGGGAAGATGGAAGGAATATTTTGAGGAATTGTTAAATGTTGATGAAGATAGGGAAGCTGTGATTTCGTGTATAGGGCAAGGAGGAATAACATCTTGTAGGAGTGAGGAAGAGCCAGTTGTGAGTGTGGGGGAAGTTCGTGAGGCAGTAGGTAAAATGAAAGGGGGTAAGGCAGCCGGGATTGATGGGATAAAGATAGAAATGTTAAAAGCAGGTGGGGATATAGTTTTGGAGTGGTTGGTGCAATTGTTTAATAAATGTATGGAAGAGGGTAAGGTACCTAGGGATTGGCAGAGAGCATGCATAGTTCCTTTGTATAAAGGCAAAGGGGATAAAAGAGAGTGCAAAAATTATAGGGGGATAAGTCTGTTGAGTGTACCTGGTAAAGTGTATGGTAGAGTTATAATTGAAAGAATTAAGAGTAAGACGGAGAATAGGATAGCAGATGAACAAGGAGGCTTTAGGAAAGGTAGGGGGTGTGTGGACCAGGTGTTTACAGTGAAACATATAAGTGAACAGTATTTAGATAAGGCTAAAGAGGTCTTTGTGGCATTTATGGATTTGGAAAAGGCGTATGACAGGGTGGATAGGGGGGCAATGTGGCAGATGTTGCAAGTGTATGGTGTAGGAGGTAGGTTACTGAAAGCAGTGAAGAGTTTTTACGAGGATAGTGAGGCTCAAGTTAGAGTATGTAGGAAAGAGGGAAATTTTTTCCCAGTAAAAGTAGGCCTTAGACAAGGATGTGTGATGTCACCGTGGTTGTTTAATATATTTATAGATGGGGTTGTAAGAGAAGTAAATGCGAGGGTCTTGGCAAGAGGCGTGGAGTTAAAAGATAAAGAATCACACACAAAGTGGGAGTTGTCACAGCTGCTCTTTGCTGATGACACTGTGCTCTTGGGAGATTCTGAAGAGAAGTTGCAGAGATTGGTGGATGAATTTGGTAGGGTGTGCAAAAGAAGAAAATTAAAGGTGAATACAGGAAAGAGTAAGGTTATGAGGATAACAAAAAGATTAGGTGATGAAAGATTGAATATCAGATTGGAGGGAGAGAGTATGGAGGAGGTGAACGTATTCAGATATTTGGGAGTGGACGTGTCAGCGGATGGGTCTATGAAAGATGAGGTGAATCATAGAATTGATGAGGGAAAAAGAGTGAGTGGTGCACTTAGGAGTCTGTGGAGACAAAGAACTTTGTCCTTGGAGGCAAAGAGGGGAATGTATGAGAATATAGTTTTACCAACGCTCTTATATGGGTGTGAAGCGTGGGTGATGAATGTTGCAGCGAGGAGAAGGCTGGAGGCAGTGGAGATGTCATGTCTGAGGGCAATGTGTGGTGTGAATATAATGCAGAGAATTCGTAGTTTGGAAGTTAGGAGGAGGTGCGGGATTACCAAAACTGTTGTCCAGAGGGCTGAGGAAGGGTTGTTGAGGTGGTTCGGACATGTAGAGAGAATGGAGCGAAACAGAATGACTTCAAGAGTGTATCAGTCTGTAGTGGAAGGAAGGCGGGGTAGGGGTCGGCCTAGGAAGGGTTGGAGGGAGGGGGTAAAGGAGGTTTTGTGTGCGAGGGGCTTGGACTTCCAGCAGGCATGCGTGAGCGTGTTTGATAGGAGTGAATGGAGACAAATGGTTTTTAATACTTGACGTGCTGTTGGAGTGTGAGCAAAGTAACATTTATGAAGGGATTCAGGGAAACCGGCAGGCCGGACTTGAGTCCTGGAGATGGGAAGTACAGTGCCTGCACTCTGAAGGAGGGGTGTTAATGTTGCAGTTTAAAAACTGTAGTGTAAAGCACCCTTCTGGCAAGACAGTGATGGAGTGAATGATGGTGAAAGTTTTTCTTTTTCGGGCCACCCTGCCTTGGTGGGAATCGGCCGGTGTGATAATAAAAAAAAAAAAAATCCTCCATTTTAGGTGCCTTAAGTTGAAATCCCCCAGGAGCAAGATGTTGGGTGCAGGAGCTGGAAGATTTTCCAGACAGTGGTCAATTTTTAACAGCTGTTCCTGGAATTGCTGGGATGTTGCATCCGGAGGCTTGTAGACTACCACAATGACTAGGTTTTGGTTCTCGACCTTTACTGCTAAAACTTCCACTACGTCATTTGAGGCATTAAGCAGTTCTGTGCAAACAAGTGACTCTGCAATGTACAGGCCAACCCCCCCCTTTTGCCTGTTCACTCTGTCACATCTGTATAGGTTGTAACCTGGGATCCATATTTCATTGTCCAAGTGATCCTTTATGTGGGTCTCAGTGAAAGCCGCGAACATTGCCTTTGCCTCTGCAAGCAGTCCACGGATGAAAGGTATTTTGTTGTTTGTTGCTGGCTTTAGACCCTGTATATTTGCAAAGAAGAATGTTATCGGACTGGTGGTATTGTTGGTACTGGGGGGGGATTTTTTTTCCGGCATTAGTATCTGTATCTGTTGGTTTGGAGTGGAGGCCATCGACTGTGGTTCCATTCCAGGAATGACTGGATTTGGTGTACGATTTCTGCCATTTCCTGCCAGTTTTTTTTCCTTCCTGGCACTAAAAAACCTCTCCCTCTTGAGTGGCTGTGGCTACCCAGGTTTTCCCATGGCCTGGATGTTTTGTATCTTTTTGTCCCCTTTAGATGGTATGCCTGGCAATTTAAGTTATAGCACAGTCTTTCCTGTACTGAAGAGGTACACATTTCAGGGTGAAAAAGCTTACAGGAAGGGAGTTTGCATTTTCCTGTTGTCATATGGGCATGGCATTTTCTAGGGTGGTCATAGTTGCACGTCCCATCTGTTTTTCCAGATTTCCCATGCCAGCAGATACCAAGTGCATAGTATGTGCACAGGCTTGGTTTCCGCTTGCCTTGGTGCATGTTTCCCTGTCTTACTTCTATCCTCCCTAGCACCAACAATGGAGCTCCCACCAGTTGTTTTTGGTAATTTATCCTCACTATTGCTATTGGAGTCCTCTTGTTTGCTATTTCCTGCGGTATTTCTAGTTTGCAATATTGGTTTTATCTTATCTTTGACTACACTTGTTTCCCTACTATGGCTCCTGTCCCCTATGAGGTCATTTATATGTATTCCTTCCTGCGTATAATTCCCGACTACCTGGACAAAAACTCCAGCCTCACCATTACTGGCTCCCAGGACAGTATCTCCAGCTTCACCATTTCTGTCTCCCAGGACAGCACCTCCAGCTTCACCATTACTGTCTCCCAGGACAGTATCTCCAGCTTCACCATTTCTGTCTCCCAGGACAGCGCCTCCAGCTTCACCATTACTGTCTCCCAGGACAGCACTATCAGCCCCACATTTACTGACTACCAGGACTTCATCTCCAGCCTTACAGTTTCTGACTACATGGCCAGTATCAAGGGCAGTACCATTCAGCCCAGACTTTTTATGTTCCCATCTGTTGTAGAAAGCTTCCAGGTTTTCTATGAAAGCAGCTTTGATGTTGTCCTCTTTTAATACCCTTGTGATTTTAGTCCACAGATTTTCCTCATTTGGGCATACCCAGAAACACTTCTGTTTTAATACTGCTTGTAGCTAGTTCTGGGATATCTGCACAAGGGGCGTGACACCAATTTCCACAAAAATGACAATTTATCCATGTGGAAGCCCGTTTGTTTGACTGACCACAGACTACACACAGCTTCATAATGATTTGAATGGTTGATTTACTGCAATTCTACTAGCAACCTCTTGAATATTATATTAATAACCTTAAATGAAGCTCTAGCTATTTGTATTTCTGTTTCTAACTCTTTTTGTATATTGGACAGCTTACCGTCACGTTCCTGATTTTTAATGTTTGTGTTTATAAGGGCTCCTACAACCCCATCCGTTTACAGTCTGCTTTATTGTCCAACGAAACTGTTTGAAACCAGTCCCGGGTTCGGACCAGTCAAGGGTTCGGACCAGTCAAGGGTCCGGACCAGTCGATCTGCTCTGATCAGTGGGTCACTTATTTAAAACATACTGGTCGGTGATTTGAGCTAACACATGAAGGATCTACTGGAAATTATCTACCCGAGTAATATGTGATTTGACTGATACAAAAGTATAACTTGCGTGTTGAAGAGCCGGTGATATCTGGCAGCTCCTACAATGACGAACGGTCACCTCCTTGTTTATCAATCGCTGTATCTGGCTTTTCTATTTTTTTTTTCCGTCTCCACCACAATAAATGCTATATTATCACTATAGTTGACTGGTGCAAATTTTGGAGGAAGGACGCTTTTTCTGTAGTAATAATTGGTTCTCGTTGTGTATATTGCGACCGCTGGTAACTACAGGTTATATGAAATTCACAGTAACGTCTCGTATTTCAAGAAAAGAAACTAATGGAAGTCACTCCACTCCACTAAGTACCATTATAATACTGGTTAGTTGCTACTACAACACTGTATTCTGCTATTCACTGGTATCACTAGATTATATGCGAGTACACTAGCAGGCCAGTAAGATTATTAAAAACAGCTGACCTGTGGTAAGTTTCTGGCGACTTCTGGCACCTTCCTCTATAGGCTTATCACTTCATTTACAAATTCACCTGTTTTCAAATGACACTTTAGCCTTTATCATCAATATACTAGGGAGCCACTGTAGTATACACTATACACTATGTATACTCAATGTTATCAGGGAGACTTTCTTTCCTCTGACATGAAAAGTTCAATTATTATTATTTTTTTCCACACGGGAACAGGCATATGATTCCCCTCTGGCAGTAAACTCTGCTACGCAGTGCACACTAATTCTCCTTTTTGGCTCAGTATATAATGTTTTCCGCCCAAGATTGGTTCCAGGCGCTAGAGGGATGTATCGTATAGGATTGATGACACAAATTAAAGTTCTAGCACGTTAAACTAATATAATCTATACAGTCCACAATTAATTAGTAGCGCCGTATTTGAGGGTGCTACTCAATTTATACTGGTCTCGGATAGATATGGATAAGATTGTGAGGGTCGAGGGGCCACCTGCAGTGACCAGAGGTGGTTAAGTTTTCTCACATGTCTACACGGGGTGACTGCGGTAAACAATATAGTTGTTGTCTCCCAATGAGTTTACTTGTATGCATGTAATGTTGAGGTACATAAAGGTAATCACCCCTATAAAATTTTCCACAGCTGTATTACTACATAATTTCTTTACATATTATTATTATTATTATTATTATTATTATTATTATTATTATTATTATTCATTATTATTATTATTTTTTTATTAATATTTTATTATTATTATTGTTTTTCTTATGAAACTATGTACATAGTAATCTAAAGCAGTTTGCCTCACAAACACTCCATTTTCTGTTATAATAAAAGCATGGGAAGGTATGTCAGGAGGAGGAATGGTCACCGTGGTGGCCGTATAATACACAACACCAACAATGGCCACTGTGCCTCCGCCTCCACTAACACTACTCACATATGTAATATTTCATTCATTCTAGTGTATATATCATGTTTCAATGTTATTAATATTGTTTATTATGTCATATTAGATGAACTGTGATAGATAAATAAGCCATATAGATGATATTAGTGAAATATTGAAGTATCCTGTCAGCCTCCTGAGATCGGGGAACAGATTAATTGCATTTGAATTAATTTAAATGAGGAAAATTGACTCTGCAAATGAGCAAATCCAGTTGCGAGCAAGGTCATGGAACAGATTAAACTCGCAAGTAGAGGTTCCACTGTATTTGCATAGACCTGGTTTCTGTTTGCCTTGTTTTTTTTGTGACTGCAATCCCTACTGGTGTGTGTTTTCATGTCTCATTTCTATCTTCAGCACTAATGCTAACAATGGAGTCTTCATCAGTTATTTCTGGTAATTAATCTTCAATATTTCTCAGGGCATCCCCTTGTTTACTATCTCCTGTGGTATTGCTAGTTGGTAACATTGCTTTTCTCATGTCTTTGCCCCTGTCCACAACTGTTTCCCCACTAGAGCTCCTGTCCCCCTCCAGGCCACCATCGTTTATTTCTCTATTTTTACAGTTTCTGTCTACCAGGACAGCATAGCAAAGTAAAAAAGTGGAGGAGGAAGATTAGATTAGATTTTTCCACCGAAGTGGCTAGTTTATTGTGCACTCCATATCCATCCTGTGGATGGTAGCGCGAGAGCATATGGATACACAAAAGGCCTAGGAACTAGGCCCCAAAGGGTTAACAGGAATACATATGGATTTATATCTACATATCTATAGTTCACTTATCTGTTACAAGCAAATTTAGGAAATTTGCTTAGTATATCTGGTATCTTATTTTCATTAATAAGATATCTTGACATGTCACATAGGTTATTATACTGTCTGTCTCTGTATTTTTCAATAAGTGGACAATTAAGCACATAGTGTTCAAGAGAGTGACCATATGCCTGATCACATAATTTACATTTAGTTTGATCATCATCTGTGTGTCTCCCAAACTGCCAGAAGTACTTGTAACCAAGCCTAAGCCTGGCCACTACAACATCAGTCAGTACTTGTAACCAAGCCTAAGCCTGGCCACTACAACATCAGTCAGTCTGTTCACATTGCAAGTTGCTCCATAAACATACTTATCTACGTTCATGTTATCATAGTGGGTTATAGATCTACTCAGGCTTCTAACTGCATTCCTATAACAATCATTTTCATTATTTACTTCTCTCCTAATATTATTCATAATGCTAGACACAGTTATACCAAAGTTATATTCTACATTCTCCTTCTGGGTACTCTTCTTGGCTAACATATCAACTTTATCATGAAGGAGTAATCCAATGTGTGATGGTATCCATAGCAATTGTACATTAATTCCTTTGTCCCTAATTTTTGAGTATCTATACCTGGCTTCTCCAATGAGCATGTTGTTGGAGTCATTATATGAGCCAAGAGCCTTCAATGATGACATAGAATCAGTAATGATGATAGAATCAAGCTCAGTGTCATAGGTTAGCTTTAGCGCCATTAGGATTGCAAACAATTCAATTTGCAGTGTAGACGCCCAGTTGTTAATTCTTATGCCTAACTCGATGACGCACTCACTTTCTTGGGTTATCTTGGGTGGCTAACCCTCCGAGGTTAAAAATCCGAACGAAATCTTATCTTATCTTATCTATCGTTTATAACAAGGGAGGTGGCAACAAGAGCAGATGCAGCCCTGCCAGAAGACTCCTGTTTAGATCCATCAGTGTATATAACTTGTAATAACTTATTACTACCAGCTAGGTGAGAAATTTCTTCTTGAGCATTTGCTTTAACAAGAGATTTAAGGAAGGGATTTTTTTTATATTTTATTTAAAACAATACAATACATTAAATAGATAAAAGAACACAGTATCAGTTCTTACACAGAATTATCAATTTCATTGTCAAAAGCATACAGACATTTAACTTTGAGCTGACACAAACTGTCCCTCATCCTCTATGCATTATATCCCATACACCTATGTTAAGCAAGATTACACAAAACTACATTACAATATGCATGTTATTATTATTAACAAAGACGCACCAAGCCTACAATATGCATTTATTTTCCACTTTGTTATTTATAGCAAATCAAAAAACCGTGGCAGACAATGTCAGTACACACACAAAAACAAACAAAAAACATTTTAACATATTGATATAGCGAAATTCTGCCGTAGTAAAACATACCGACTACAAAACAGAATGTCGGAGTCATTATAAAACGTGTAGGAATAAATCCTATAATCATGTCTATATGTATGTACATACACATGCACATATACACCTACATGTATGTAACCATGCTTTCTTCCCGAACAGACTAGATTATACTAGAAAGAAATACGCAAAAAGACTTATCACTAAATAAACTGGACCTAAACGAAATATGTAACATCCATAACAGAAGTGACAGACAATGTCTGGTACACACAAAATACATTTTAACACTTAAATATAACAAAATTCTACTGAAAATAACCCACCCAGTTTATGAAAAAAAAGTTTAGAAACATACCGACTTCCAAACAATCAGTCGGAGATATTATAAAACATGTATGAATAAGTCCTACAATCATATATATATGTATACATATACACATGCATATACACACATACGTGTGTGTGCACGCGTTCGGACAGAACAAACTGGATTATACATAGAAATATAACGCTAAATGACTAGTCACCAAATAAAATAAAAATATATTACATTCAATAAGAGAACTATACCTAAGACATTGGTTCTCACAAACACACCTACACACACACACACAAAGTTAATGTTACCGATTAAACTCAATTTATTAATATGACCTTTCATACAAAATGAAGGGTATATGTAAACCCCAGAAAAATACTTATATATTTTCGTACATAGTTCATAATGTACACCTTCAATATGATATAAAAAGATACGTATGACAAGGATAACTCGATCAACATATTCAAAAGTATAAAACATATCCTCACATCTACATATAAATATAAACCCCCTATGCAAAATGGTTCTGATAACAAAAAAGGAAAACAGAAGGTCACATACAACTGTTGACTCTGTGATTTTACAAAATCATAAGGTCTAATACCCCGGTGCCCCCGACGGCTCCCTGCAAATAAACTTTACCCATATCAACCACCTTGCCAACCAATCTACCTTCCTCATCAGGCTTCCAATCACACCAAGAGGACACACCACTGAAGAGACCAACCCCTTGCCCCTCACCCCTTCGCCAAACGGAGTAGACGTTCAACAGTTAGTTCACGATATCCCTCCGGAAAACTAGTTACCCACCTTCCCCCATATAATAGTTTATTCCTACACACTGTCCTATAAAAACACGCTGTTAACGCCTTTATCCTAATATTTCCCTCCACCTCCCTCATCCCCCAAGAAATATACAAGTAATCAACTATTACATATCTAATGGCCCTTCCCACCTCTTTGGGCACCCTAAGGGGTGATATCTGTCCCCCCCCCAATAACAAGAAAACCCTCTTCAACCACAACCTTACCACCTCCAATTCAGAACAAAAATATACCACATGGAAAGCCATTTCAACTTCCCCACAAAAACCGCATGACGCCTCTCTCACAAAACCCATTTGTCTTAGCACCTCTTTCGATGCTAACGTCCCCATAAGAAATCTATATACTAATTCCCTCGCTCTTACCTGTATTCTTAATGTACTAAATTCCACCCATATCACTCGCTAATCATATGTGGGATACACTGCCATCCCTTGCATTGATTCCTTACGACGACCCACACCCACCAACCGTTTTACCTTGAGTTTTTTAACATTTCGTACCTTTAACATAAACCTCAACATATCCTCACACTCGACTAAGTCCTTGCCACCCCACCATTTGCGGATATCCCCCATCACCTCCCCCACCCGAAGACCCCTTTACCCCCCTGCCAGAATATACCTCTGCTTCACATACAGTGCCTTCACCCTAGATCCTAATGCCAACAATCCCAATCCTCCCTGTCTTACCGTAGTCATTACCACATCTTTGCCCAACCACGCCCTCCCAAAACCCCACACATACTTTAAGACTCTTCTTTGTAATTCCATAATTTCCTGACTTCGTAAGGGATAAATTTCCGCCACTCCTTACTTACTATAAATCAGCGTATTTACCACCACAACCCTTTGATGCAAGGTTACATCCCCGGCCCTTAAACTCCGGAGCCTACTCAAAGCTCTGTCCATTACCATTTCTGAATTAACCCTTCTGCTCTCCTGTACATCTGCCAAATACAAAATCCCACAAATCTTTAGCCTTTCTACAGTTATCCAGCCAAACTCCTCCCCCAATGTCCCGCCTACCCAAGCTCCTACCTCCAGCAACCCTGATTTCTCTTTATTATCTCTCATCCCAGTAGCATTCCCAAAAACCTCAATTACCCTTCCCACTTTACTTAAGTCTTCTATCTCATTAAGTAAAACAGTTGTATCATCTACATAACCAACAATATTCCCACAAAAGCCTCCACTCTCCCCCATTCTTCCCATCCCACCATCAACCAGAACATAGAAAGGATTCTGCATGCACGCAAAGAGAATTTGGGAGAGTGGACACCCCTGCCTTAAACCCCTCCCCATGCTTACAGGACTACCCAACCTTCCATTTACCTGTACTCTCATTGATGCATCCGCATACAATGTCCTCACCCATCTAACCACCCTCCCTCCAAAACCCATTCTCACCATACTCTCAATCAAAAATTCCCTATCCACATAATCATAAGCTTTCTCCCAATCCAGACCTAGAACACCTCCCTTACTACTACCCTCAAGGAAATCCCGAATACGTCCATGACCTACCCTCATACTCCTCCCAGGGATACCAAACTGTCCCCCATGTATCACCGACCCCATGACCTTCTTCAATCTGTTATCCAAAATTTTTGCAAAAACCTTGTAATCTGCTCACATCAGAGATATTGCTCGGTAAGCACTCAACTCTCTTCCCCCCCCCTCAGCTTTGGCACCAAAACTATAACACCCGTAGTTTGCGATGTGCCCAACTTCCCATTAGTTAACATATGATCCAATACCCTAACAAAACACTGCCTAATACACCCCCAATCATTGGTATACCGTCTATTCCCGGTGTTTTCCCCGTACTCATCCCGAAAACTGCCTCTTCCACCTCAGCCTCACTTATACCAACCTCTAATTCTACTCTATCCTTCTCACTTAAAACACTATGGAACCCCCCTTCAAATATACCCTCCCAGGAGCCCCCCTCCCTCCAACTCCATTTCTCCCTAAACCAACTATCAGCATAGAGACTCATACTTTCTGTGTTGGATAGGACCCGACCCTCTGGATACCCTCCCACCCCAGGGCTTGTCTCCAATTGTAGAATGGTGGTTACTCTCTGTCGGTCCCAAAATTTACGTAAAACAAACCCGGACGGCTTATCACCCCACAATACGTCCTCTAACCCCGCTCTAACCCTAATTGCATGAAACCTATCATTGTGTAATTCAGCTATTCTACTCTGCAGACTGTCCATATCATCCCTCCTACCACTTCCCCCAACATAACAGTCTTGCAACTGTCCCTCCAGATAATTTTGCAACCCAAAACACCACCTCGCCTCTTCTCGTCCCCTTACCTTAAAAAAAATCACTATTCCAGGTTTGGCCTGCATTTCCTACCAATCTAACAGATCTATCTCCCTGTCCCTAGCCTCCCAAAAATGCAACCACCAATTACTGAAAAAAGGCCCCTCCCCCTCCTTAAAAAGCCTTACATTTAATTTCCAGTACCCAGAATAAATATGCACCACTCCATCCCACATCAAATCTGCTATTACCACCCTGTGATCAGAAAACCCCATGTCAAGGGTTTGCACCCTCACAACGTCTATTTCCTGCTTAATGTAGATTCTGTCCAATCGTGCTTCATATCCCCTATGGATGAACGTGTGCTCCACTAGGTATCCCCCCCTCCCCACCACATCAACAACCCCAATATCTCGCAATACATCCCTCAGAACACTCAACACACAACCCGCCCCTCTCGGTTCGACATCACCACTCCGAATCACACAATTCCAATCACCTCCAATTACTGTTATAGCAGGCAAACCTCTCAAGTGATACATCAGTACCTCCCTGACAAAATCTACTTTTACCCTGATATTACTAGTTGCTGGCATGTAAACTCCTACGAAACTTGCTCGACTCTCACCCCAGACACCATCCACCCTCACGACCCCCCCACCCCCCCCTCTTCCCAGCCGATGACACGCAAGGGGCTGGTCTCCTTTATCGCCACTGCTACCCCACCTTTCAATTGCAAACCACTGGTAACATACATCCGATATCCTTTTAACCTCAACACACAACCAGCCCTATGATTATGCTCTTGCAAAAAGCAAATGTCTACATCAAACTGCCGTAAAAACCACTCCAACCAAACTTTCTTAACCTCAGTCTTAAGTCCATTAACATTAAGCGTGACACTTCTGAAAATTATAGAAGGGGTGGCTTTCCCCTATGCCGCTGGGATTTACTCGCTGCACTTTTCACATTACGTATTTCCTTACCACTCGAGTTATCCTGTGCAGTCACCTCCCCCCTCCCTCTCCCACTGTGCAACTCAGGCGCACCTCTACCACTATGTGGCATCGGCTCCACAACCGCTGCCCATGACTTCTTCCCTGGCCTCTGCCCCGGGGTAATAACCTCGTCTATCTCTGATGCCGCAGTTCTTTTCCTAGAACTTCCACTTACACACATCTCACCCTCAGACGAATCCTCTTGGTGTACCTCCACGGCCACCACATGCTCCAGCCTTTTCTTACTCAAGTCTTTCTCCACAACCTGTTGTCCCTCCAGCGCTCCAACTTCACATAAACTGAGGACACCTTCTGCACTGGGCTCCTCCCCATCCAAAAAATCCTTAATCACATCTGCCAGTAAACCCTCCTGAGTCGAAGCTTCCTGGACAAAAGACTCCTCAGATATCACCTTCGACTCCCCCGACTCCCCTGGGAGAGTGACACACATCTCCGCCTCCGCCACCTCCTGGTCGACCTCCTCGCTCCAGAGATCAGGCCTCCGGCCTCCCGAGGCAACAGAGCCAGGCACCAAATCACACGACTGTTGAATCACAATCGGCGTTTCCAGAATTCGAGGAGCCCGCCTCCTAGGACACTGGGCTGCCATGTGCTCATAAGAGCTACACAGACGACATGTTTTTCTCTGACCCGCATAGTACACATAAACCTGTGTTCTACAACTGGTCATCATTACATAGGATGGTATAGGCCTTGTTAAAGACATTTTAAGGGTGTTAGAACCTTCTGGCATTCCTTCATACGGACCATCCCTCCATACCCCCATGGCTGCAGAATGCACTGTCCCATAACTGTGAAAAAACTCCTGTAGGCCATACGCCGTGGCCTCGAAGGGTACAAGCGCTGTATAGCCATTGTGGCTTAGCGCTTCTTTTTGATTATAATAATAATAATCGAAGGGTACATTCCGTACCTTCACCCATGTGAAGTACTTAAAAACATCATGTAACACATCCATCGCTGAATTCACACTCATTCGTTGTTCCTGGTACTGCTCGACACTTCTTGTGTAGAAGCCGGCTCTTAGAAATTTCACGAAGATTCTTGTCAAACCATTAAGAGCGACGCCATATAATTCCTCGTTGGGGATACCATATGTGTCCCTGATGATGTTAGGGAGAAGTACGTTCATCGTATCTCCACTTAACGTACCATGAATCAGCTCTATGCAGATAGTATTTACTCTCTGTACTGTATGTTCAGCCATTTTGATATCCCAAAATGAGCAGCGCACGTCCTCACTACTCAATGGTTGTTGATGTACTGTGGTAGCTCACCTGAAGACAGCAGAGGGGTGCAGAGCACAACCGCACTCCACCGTGGTCAGGCAGCGAATGTAACCCTCCGAGGTTAAAAATCCGAACGAAATCTTATCTTATCTTATCTATCGTTTTTAACAAGGGAGGTGGCAACAAGAGCAGATGCAGCCCTGCCAGAAGACTCCTGTTTAGATCCATCAGTGTATATAACTTGTGATAACATTACTACCAGCTAGGTGAGAAATTTCTTCTTGAGCAGTTGCTCTAACAAGAGATTTAAGGAAGGGATTACTAGCAATGAGCTTCTTGGGAGGGACTTGCAGGTATGTGATATTAAATGAACATATCTTCCACGGAGGGGTGAAATGCTCTTGTTGCCTACAGTGATACAGTTCATGCAGGTTATAAAACTTGATGAAATTGCACGTTTTCATAATCCATTTAGATCTGTGTGTATTTACCTCTAGACACTTGGTAAGATTCATTGTGACAGTGTCTGGTTCGTTTCTCAACATTCTAATACCGAGTACAGTGTTAATCTCAATAATCCTATCACTGATACTAGAAATACCAAGCTCCTTCCTCATGTTAAGAACTTTTGTAGATCTGGGACAGCCAAGAATAATCCTGAGAGCTTCATTTTGCATTAACTCCAAGGGTCAGAGAGAACTTTCTCTAGCTAATATCAACATGGGAGCAGCATAATCAATTAAGGACCTAACATAGGCTATGTACATCATTCTTACGATTCTCACATTAGCACCATAGTTGGGGTTGAAGCCAGCAACAGCTTTGAGAACATTTAGCCTAGCTTTGCATTTCTTGTTTAGTTGTGGTACAGTGGATTTGTTAAAGGGTACATCTACACCAAGATATCTAAGTTTTAACGTAGCTAATGATTTCACCCTGCAAATAGATGGGTGGGGGATGTCGTTTGCTTGTTAATATATTTGTTTTAGAGGAAGATGTTATGAGGCCTAGTCGATTACAAATTGCTTGAACTTCATTAAGAATGGTATTCATCTTCTTATGCCCTGTTGTATGGATCATGATATCATCAGCATAGCTTATAGCTATATGTTTAGGTGAGGCAGGTAGAGCATTTAGGAGAGCATTAATCAGAATATTAAATAGCATGGGACTAAGAACTCCTCCCTGCGGTGTACCTAAAGACATTTCTTTAGAATCACTTCTGAAGCCTTGGTAAAGGACAGAGGATACTCTATTTGACAGGTATCCTATTATCCAGCAGAGTAAGCTACCACCAATATTCATTTTGGCTAGTTCATGTAGTATAACGGTTCTGTTCGCAATATCAAATGCAGATTTTAGATCAAGGAAAGTGGTAAAACTAGTAGAGGTGTGTGCAGTGAGAAAGGTGGAAATACAGTTCTGCACACTTTTACCTTTCATGAACCCATAGAGGTAGGGGGAAAGTTGGTGTCTGATTCTGTAGTACAGTCTGTTAAGCATCATTCTTTCAAAAGTTTTACAAAGACAACTAGTTAAGGAGATCGGCCTAAATGTATCAGGCTGTTGGGGCTTAGAGATAGGCACAATGAGACTATTGGTCCAGGAATTAGGAAGAACGCCCTCAATGTAACTGAGATTATACAGTGCCAACAAAGGGTTATCAGGCACGTGCCTTAGAGTTCTGAGAATATCATAGGTTATACCATCCTCTCCAGTAGCAGTTGATCGACCTTTAGTTAATGCATTATCTAATTCATACTCGGTAAAGTGGCAATCACTCTCATCAATATTTTGGCTCATAAAATTAATCAGTTTCAACATTTCTTCAGAAGTACTCTCTAAATTTTTTCTAATATGAGATGGAAGGTTTTCATGCCTGGATGTTTTGAACCAGTCGTTTATGAGGTCATTTTCTTTTTCAAGAGGAAAGGGATGAGCAACATTGCCAGTCTTTTTCCTGGTTATTTTATTTATACCTTTCCAAGCCAAACTTAAAGGGGTGGACCTATTTAATCCACTAACAAACTGTTCCCATTCCTGTTGCCTAAGTTCTTGCTTTCTATTCCTTGCATTTGTTAGTGCAGCTTGGAACGTTCTGAGCAGGTCTGGGGTTCTACATTCACGGTATGCTTTACCAATCCTCCTAGCTGCGTGTGTTAGATTGCGTAGCTGTGGATCATTATAGTATTTACATTGGGTTTTATTGTTATTTATAGTGGAGGGTCTTTGTTTCCTATTCCTGCCCACTTGATCTGTGAGAACACTCTCAATAGTGGTAATTAAATCATCATTAAATTTTTGTGTGCCAATGGGCTCGTAATTCTTATACCATTGATCCAAGTGGCTAATAAAGTTGTCTCTGTGTTCTGGTTTGAGAATAAGTTTCCTCCTTCTGTATTTAGCTCCTTGATTGCTGGAGATGTGATCAAGATTGACAGTTGTTAGTCTTGGGAAGTGATCAGATAGAAGATCATCAACTATGACAGAGTCATGCATCGTATATGATGTATTAAATCCAAGACACAGATCTGGTATGCCACCATATATGTGAGTAGGCTCAGTAGTGCCCACAATTCGAACATTATCATGCTCATTTAGCAATTTCTCTAGTTTAGTTCCATTGGTGTTTGTTATAGACCCACCCCCCTCAAGGAAGGTTCCTTGATGTTGGTGAGGGGCTCTTGATTTAGGGAATTGGATCTGTGCTCCAGTTCCCCGAATTAAGCCTGAATGCCTTCCACATCCCCCCCAGGCGCTGTATAATCCTCCGGGTTTAGCGCTTCCCCTTGATTATAATAATAATAATATAGACCCACCAATATTCTTATGTCTGGCATTAAAATCTCCAAGAATGATGGTAGGTTCACTATTGATGCGATCTGGTAAAGCATCAGGTCGAAGCTGGTTCGCTGGGGCATAGAGATTAAAAATGTTTATGGAAAAATCGCCTGCATATATTTTGACACCATGATACTGCATGTTAACTCGACTCTGCAAGGAAAGGAGTGAATGTGGCAAGTTCTTTCTGACATACATCACACAACAGTTGGTTGACCTTAGGTTATAAGCTGCATATCCAGGCAAGTTTGGTGGAGGTGCTCCATCTTTCAATCTACATTCCTGCAAACAGATGACATCAATATTCTTGGTTGCACTAATATGATGTAAGTTAGGCAACCACTTCCTGATGGAAGCAATGTTCCATGAAAAGATTTGTAATATATCCATTGTAGTGAGTTATTACAATCTCTTACTCATAAGATGGTAAAACTATTATGCTTTGACTACAGTGAGCAGACACTTAAGAGCAAATAGCATAGTTTGTACGTCTTTATCTTCAGGACCTTTTTTTTAAGCATTTTTCGGCATCTTGACGGCCAGTTAAAAGGCAAGTCTTGAAGGCAAGAGTCAAGGGCTTCTTTCTCACAAATTGCTGGAAGCTGAACGGGAATTGCTGCACTTTTGACATCATCACCATCCTCAAGAGCATCATCCTGATTACATATATTTATTAAACTTGTCAGGATCTGTTCAAGATGCTCAATTTTTTTCTGGAAATTTGTTATAATATGAGTAAGGTCAGGCGAATCCAATGCCTCTCCGGAGGATGGCACTTCTGAGTTAGTGCTTTCTTTAACACCTATCACCTTAACAGATGGTGCCTGTGGCAAGTATTTCATCATTCATTGCAGGTAGGTCCTGTGCATCTGACTCATTTGCAGTTTCCAGGGGGGTTACCTGTGTGGTGTCCGTCTGACTGTTGTAGTTGTGTGTATTGGGAAAAATGACAAGCTCATCCTCATATTCAGGTGTAGCCATAGGTATCTGTAGTGGCAGACCAGTAGTTCCACATGTGCTAGCAGGGATGGCTAGCTCCTCCACAGCTGGTGTGTGTGATGGCATTCTGGTATCACCAGAATCCTTTGCAGTGAGGTGGGGTTCTTGCACGCTTTGCAGAGGTTGTCTCAGATCTGGCTATGGTAGACTGGATGGCCTCATCCTCATTTACCATTAAAGGACTGTTATCAGGTTTACATCGAAGGTTGTTTGGGTTCTGACTGCAGTCCTTGTGGGAAACTCTAACCCCAACTTTTTTACAGTTAATACACTTAAATTTTTGGCTGTCAAGGCCTACTGTGCATTCTCTAGTGGAATGTTTCCCAGCACACTTACCACACCAAGAATGTAGTATTCCACAGTCTACTGCAACATGGCCATAGTGCTGGCATTTGTAACACCTACGTTTAGGGGGCAGGTACACTTCGATGTTTAGGAAACGTAAAGCATGCACCCAGATATTTCGGGGGAGGGGCACAGGACCTACCCAACTGGCAATAATTTGGGATTTTCCTTTAAGTCTTTTAGGCTTGATGATATGCTCACTGAGAGTCAGATGGGATGGGTCCATGAAATAATAATATAGCAGACATCACAATGAATGCTGAAGACAACCTCTTACCCCAACCATAGATTGTAAAAAAAAAAGAAAAAAAGAAAAAAGAAAAAAAAAAAAAAAACGGTAACTAGGTAATGTTACAATGACAATGAGATAAATCACTCTGGTCGACTTCCTTGGTCCATCCTGGGTAACTCACACGTTACTATGTTATATATGTATGCAAGCGTAAGTGTGCAGCTGTAGATAGATGAACCAGCACCTAAACAATCTTACACACGCGTTACTATGTATGACAAGTGTTACCAAGTGTACACTTTATCACTTAGAATACACTTGTGTTGATGTAAATATAGGTGAGAGTGGTACACCGCTGGTCGTAATAAACACTCTCAACTTCTCAAGGTTACACACTAGGCCCAGCTTCTGGAGTTACCAGTGTTTCAGCTTAATATGTTCATTATGTGTCAGTGCGAGTCTGCAGTCATTAACTTGGTGTGTCAGAAGTTAAACACTACAATCCGGTTGATCAAATAGTCTAAAACAATTTACACAATGTATAACTAGAAGTATAACAATTGCAAATTGTTACTATTACAATTTTAACTAGGCGCTAGTATAGCCCTTGTGGCTTAGCGCTTCTTTTTGATTATAATAATAATAATAATTATAACTAGGCGCTAGACCCACTAGATGAGATGGCAAGGAACATAGATGTTAACAGGCTGACTCTTGCTTAACACAGTTTAAAGGTAACCGAATTACTCAAGTAAGAAAGTATTCATGAAACTGAACATTATGCAGCAGTAAGATTGTTCACAGTAAAAATACAAAGCATAAGTTACACACTCACACCACAGATGAACACTGCAATTTGAAATATTACTGGGAATTTAGCAGTAGAGTTTCAGTCTGAACGAGAAAATGTATTAGAAAACACAACAATGACACTAGGACAAGCAACTTAATTATGTAACCGTATTTAATAGTTCAGTTACACTGAGTAGAGCATGTATTACACTGATTTATCAAATGTAAGGAGTCACTACACTGAAGTACACTCTGAGCCTTTTAAAGTCTTAATACAGGCTTACAAATGACAATTAACTGTTGGGGAAAGCAGCACTTAACACTTCTAGCACACGTATGATAGACGAATGTTCACTGTGCACAAGCAAATCACCACACACTATGTTTATAGGTGAACCTCAGGCATGTCCCACTTAAAAAGTCAGTACTGCAGTGCTCGTTAAATTGTTCTTAACTAAGCCACTACAGGAAACACTGGTATGCCAGCAGCACTGTAGAATGTATACGTAGACATGCTCAGGGGACAAGACAGCTGTAACTGCAGGCTACCTTAGCTTGTTCTGGCTAGCTTTGAGTGCTGCTTTAAAGCCTGCTTGAATGTGCTTGCTAAGCCCGTGTCAACCACTTGGATATTTGCTTGTAGCAGGCAGGTAGGCACACAGGAGAAACATTCGTAACTCATGCAGGATGGGAGATTCGTCCATATTTCTCAGGTAGGCAGAGGTGACTAGCTGTGCGGAACTCAGATATTCGAGTACCAGTGGAGCAGCAAAATACGTCTCTACACTGCATGTTGATAGAGGCGAACGGCTGAGTTTAAAGGCGGAGAGTTGGGGGATACAGGAGAATAGCAGGGGTAACTGAGCACCCACTGGAGAATACACTAGACCTCATCTTCACTAACAATGATGATCTGATAAGAAATGTCACCATATCAAAAACAATATACTCAGATCACAACATAATTGAGGTTCAGTCATGTATGCGCGGAGCCCCAGACCGACATAATGAGATTAGTCACGAGGGAGCATTCACCAAATTCAACTTCAATAACAAAAACATAAAGTGGGACCAAGTAAACCAAGTCCTAACCGATATAAGCTGGGAAGATATACTAAGCAACACAGACCCCAACTTATGCCTAGAACAGATTAACTCGGTGGCACTCGATGTATGCACAAGGCTTATTCCTCTAAGAAAAAGGAGGAGTAGATGTAAAACAGAAAGAGACAGGCGCTCCCTTTACAGGCGACGGAAAAGAATAACAGAGCGGCTAAAAGAGGTCAATATATCTGAAATGCGTAGGGAGACACTGGTCAGAGAAATAGCAAGCATCGAACTTAAGCTAAAAGAATCCTTTAGGAGTCAGGAATCGCGGGAAGAACTAAAAGCCATAAATAAAATCGAAAGAAACCCAAAGTATTTCTTCTATGCCAAATCAAAATCGAGAACAACGTCCAGTATTGGGCCCCTACTTAAACAAGATGGGTCCTACACAGATGACAGCAAGGAAATGAGTGAGCTACTCAAGTCCCAGTATGACTCAGTTTTTAGCAAGCCGCTAACCAGACTGAGAGTCGAAGATCAAAATGAATTTTTTATGAGAGAGCCACAAAATTTGATTAACACAAGCCTATCCGATGTTATCCTGACGCCAAATGACTTCGAACAGGCGATAAATGACATGCCCATGCACTCTGCCCCAGGGCCAGACTCATGGAACTCTGTGTTCATCAAGAACTGCAAGAAGCCCCTATCACGAGCCTTTTCCATCCTATGGAGAGGGAGCATGGACACGGGGGTCGTCCCACAGTTACTAAAAACAACAGACATAGCCCCCCTCCACAAAGGGGGCAGTAAAGCAACAGCAAAGAACTACAGACCAATAGCACTAACATCCCATATCATAAAAATCTTTGAAAGGGTCCTAAGAAGCAAGATCACCACCCATCTAGAAACCCATCAGTTACACAACCCAGGGCTGTATAGCCCTTGTGGCTTAGCGCTTCTTTTTGATTATAATAATAATAATACACAACCCAGGGCAACATGGGTTTAGAACAGGTCGCTCCTGTCTGTCTCAACTATTGGATCACTACGACAAGGTCATAAATGCACTAGAAGACAAAAAGAATGCAGATGTAATATATACAGACTTTGCAAAAGCCTTCGACAAGTGTGACCATGGCGTAATAGCGCACAAAATGCGTGCTAAAGGAATAACAGGAAAAGTCGGTCGATGGATCTATAATTTCCTCACTAACAGAACACAGAGAGTAGTCGTCAACAGAGTAAAGTTCGAGGCAGCTACGGTGAAAAGCTCTGTTCCACAAGGCACAGTACTCGCTCCCATCTTGTTCCTCATCCTCATATCCGACATAGACAAGGATGTCAGCCACAGCACCGTGTCTTCCTTTGCAGATGACACCCGAATCTGCATGACAGTGTCTTCCATTGCAGACACTGCAAAGCTCCAGGCAGACATCAACCATATCTTTCAGTGGGCTGCAGAAAACAATATGAAGTTCAACGATGAGAAATTTCAATTACTCAGATATGGTAAACATGAGGAAATTAAATCTTCATCAGAGTACAAAACAAATTCTGGCTACAAAATAGAGCGAAACACCAACGTCAAAGACCTGGGAGTGATCATGTCGGAGGATCTCACCTTCAAGGACCATAACATTGTATCAATCGCATCTGCTAGAAAAATGACAGGATGGATAATGAGAACTTTCAAAACTAGGGAGGCCAAGCCCATGATGACACTCTTCAGGTCACTTGTTCTATCTAGGCTGGAATATTGCTGCACTCTAACAGCACCTTTCAAGGCAGGTGAAATTGCCGACCTAGAAAATGTACAGAGAACTTTCACGGCACGCATAACGGAGATAAAACACCTCAATTATTGGGAGCGCTTGAGGTTCCTAAACCTGTATTCCCTGGAACGCAGGAGGGAGAGATACATGATTATATACACCTGGAAAATCCTAGAGGGACTAGTACCGAACTTGCACACGAAAATCACTCACTACGAAAGCAAAAGACTTGGCAGACGATGCACCATCCCCCCAATGAAAAGCAGGGGTGTCACTAGCACGTTAAGAGACCATACAATAAGTGTCAGGGGCCCGAGACTGTTCAACTGCCTCCCAGCACACATAAGGGGGATTACCAACAGACCCCTGGCAGTCTTCAAGCTGGCACTGGACAAGCACCTAAAGTCGGTTCCTGACCAGCCGGGCTGTGGCTCGTACGTTGGTTTGCGTGCAGCCAGCAGCAACAGCCTGGTTGATCAGGCTCTGATCCACCAGGAGGCCTGGTCACAGACCGGGCCGCGGGGGCGTTGACCCCCGGAACTCTCTCCAGGTAAACTCCAGGTAAACTCCAGTTGAAATTACGGCCTAGGGTGCGTGAAGTCATGTTTCGTTTTTTACATGGTATATTGCCGTCAGGGGCAATACTACGATCCAGAAGAGTCGTGGTGGGAGGCGGGTGTGGGTTTTGTGGTGGGGAAGATACGGCTTTTCATGTTGTCTATTTTTGCGAAGGTTTAGAAGATGTCAGGAGTTGGTTGGGTAGGGTGGTACAGAGGGTGGGAGGCAGAGGAGTGCAGGTCCTGCGTGCGTTAAGTCTCGACATCGGTGGATTAGACCAGGACGTTGAACGGGCTTTAGATTATATTGTCGTGGATTACATTTATATTTCGTGGGTAATGCGGGGGAAAGGGGTCAGTGAGGTGAGAAGGCGTGTCCTTGCAATAACGTTTTATCGTACAATGTGTAGGAATAGGGAATTGTATGGGAGGAGGTGGGATAAGGGTTTTTCGGACGGTTATAAAAGGCTCACTCTTGAATCCCTTGTGAATCTGTGATAAATATACGGGCATGCCGAATAAGTTGTCGTGTAGGTCAGTGGGCAATAGCTGGCTCGTCTCTTGGGGGGAAGGATGTGAGTTGCGTGAATATGAGTTTAGGCATGAATGTTTTTTAGTTGTTATGGATGTGTGGTTGTAGATTCAGGGGTTAGAGGTACTTATTGTACCTTTTGTGTACAAAATGACTGGGGTGCCTTTACATATTTGTTATGTTTTTGATGCTTCCTTTGTGTACAGACTCGTTGTATTCTTGAGTCACTAGTTTTCTTAGTTTTGTTTTTGATTGTGTTATGGAGGTCCAGATATTTGGGTATATAAACGTGCATATGTATATATATATGTATATATGTATACATATATATATATATATATATATATATATATATATATATATATATATATATATATATATATATATATATATATATATAAATATATATATATATATATATATATATATATATATATATATATATATATATATATATAAATATATATATATATATATATATATATATATATATATATATATATAAATATATATATATATATATATATATATATATATATATATATATATATATATATATATATATATAATGTATATATATATGTATATGTATATATGTATATATATATGCATGTTTTATCCCTTCCCTGTTACTGTTCAATCTAGTCTGTGAGTCACCAAAGTATTAAAGGGATATAACACGTGTACATTACCCTGAGTCGTCCAATTGTATCCTATAAATATGTAGCAACATTATGATTTTTGTTTGTGATTCAATCGTAGTTCATAGGTATCAAGATTGAACACTTATGGAATGGATGGAAATTGCTGACGATTAACATGATCGTCAATTTATATAATATTTATTATGTTAATGAATTTGTGTTAGAGTAAATCATTGAATTTGTGTCTAAGTTGGAATTTCTATAATCAATTGTATATTTTGTATGCAAATTACATAAACTATTGTTTAAACATCAATGTAACATGTTTGTATGATGTGCATGTAGGTTATAATGGGTTAATTGGGGTTTCCACCAGTGTTATATTTGTTACACAAACAGTTATATCTTTTGGTATTGTGTGTGTTTAGTGAAACGTACATATGCATTTTATGGTGTGTTTGTCGTATATATCTATACGTATTAGTTAAAGTTTTTGTTCTGGTATTTATGGTGTGTACCTCGTTGTACTCTATAGATTATGTATGGTGATGCTATTTAATTTTTTAAGCAGCCTTGTATTTATGATGTTTTAAATAAAATATAAAAAAAAAATAATGCACGAGAGTGAAAACGATCTCGAACTAAAAAAAAAAAAAAAAAAGACTTGTAATTGAGGCATAAATGACGATAAACATTCCTAAAAGTTGTATATACAAAGCACGTAAGATACATAGTCATCACCGTTACATAGGAGACGCACATAAACTCGGAGAACACAAAACATTCACGCACTTGACAAACACAATTAGACACAACTGACCAGCCCGTTAGATTACCCACTGAACACTCACAACTATCTCAAATCTCGTAACTCCAAGGCTTTATATTCAGGAGGGAAGTCTCTCTCCCATCTCCCCTCATATACCAACCTATTTCGACTTTTTGTCCTATAAATCGTCCCCGCTAAAACCCTAATTCTTCTGTTACCATCAACGTACCTCATAGCCCATGACACGAAAATATAATCGGCCACAACGTACGACACCGCACGTTGTACACGCAAGTCAACCCCACCTACATCAAAGCTCAACGCCAGGAATACCGACAACCCTCCTCCCCCTACCAAACGCAAAACCCTACTGAACCACTCTCGTACCATAGCTAAAGTCTCACAGAAATACACAACGTGAAAAGCAGATTCCTCCATCCCGCACGCCGGACAACCCCAGTCTTCCTCCAAACGCCTATTATACAACACCACCCCAGACGGCAAGATTCCATGTAAAAATTTAAAAACCACTTCCCGTACTTGAGCAGGCAGACGCAACTGTTGAGCTCGCCTCCATATATTACCCCACGCATACATGGGATACATCCCTTCAACTCGCACCACGACTACCTCCCTACCCGCCCTTTCTAAGGTACATAATTTTACACAGCGCACGTCCCTCATGTTCAATAATACGCGAAGCATCGCTTCGCACCAAATTAAATTCCTCCCTCTCCACCACCTGCGCAGGTCGTGATACAATTCACTTAACCCACCATGCATCCCACCCAGTTGGAGAAAACGATGCTTCACGTAACATGCCATGACACGAGCCTCTAGAGGAATGAGACCCAACCCTCCCTGATGCATTGGTGTCTCCACCACCGCTCTTGTGAGCCAATCGCATCCTGAACCCCACAAAAATCGATAAACTGTATGCAAAAGACGTTTGACGTCCCCCTGCAACAGAGGATACATTGCAGCAACGTGCCATACTTTGCTATAAAGCAGGACATTAATGACCACCGCCTTCTGATGCAGGGTTAAATGTCGTGGCCGTAGACTATTTAATTAAGCACCCCAAGACACTATGTACAACCCTCCCCGAATTGCATGCCCTCATCTGACCGACCTCCCGCATATAATGAATACCAGATATAGTGATACGATCAACCACAGTCCACCCCTCTGCATCCACCCCATCCCCCACCCACTCCCCCAACTCCATAATCTTCGATTTTTCTCTATTAACACACATCCCCGTAGCCTTGCCAAATATGTCAACAAGTCTCCCAACAAAACCCAATTGCTCTCGTGAACTTAACACAGTAGTATCATCTACATAACCCACAAGGGTCGGTCGACCACTACTCGGACCCCACAATATCTCTATTCCCCGCCCACAAACAGCCCAGTAAAAAGGGTCCTGCATACATGCAAAAAGCATTTGAGACATGGGGCATCCCTGACGAATGCCCCTGCTCAAGTGTACAAAAACACCTAACTTGCCATTAATTTGTACTTTAAAACCCGCTCTATTGTACAACGAACGGGCCCACATGATGACCTCATTTCCAAAACCCTGCCATCTCATAAATTTCCACAGAACCTCCCTTTCCACACTATCAAAAGCGGCTCGCCAGCCTAAAGCCAAAACACCACCCCCACCCTTCACCCCGCATTCCTCAACAAACTCCCTGATATTCCCATGACCATCATACATTGACCTACCTGGCACACAAAACTGACTCTTATGGATTACCTTATCAAACACTTTCTTAATTCTATTCATCAATATTTTTGCATATATTTTATAGTCACTACACATCAACGATATGGGACGGTAGTCCTTAATCGCTAACGGCACATCACATTTCCTAAGACCAACACTGCCGTATGCTGAGACAGACCTAACACCCCCCCCCCTCCTTCATCGCATTGAGTAAACGAACCATAAAAGTCCGTATTACCTCCCAATGTTTGATATAAAATTCACAAGGGATGCCATCAATGCCTGGAGCCTTCCCCTTACTCATTCCTTGTAGTGCCTCCCACACCTCTGCCTCAGATATAGGCCCACCCATGAGAAAGCGATCATAATCATTTAACTCGCATCGTACTCCTCTCCCCAAATCCTGTATCGCATGCTCACTCATGTCTTTACTTTGCATCTAGAGCTTACTCCAAGTATCGACATAAAAACTTATCCACTCAGTTGTTGTTAAGACCTGTCCCTCACTATACCCGTCAACTTCATCCTGCACCACTAAACTCACAATTTCCGTCGCTTTTTGCCTTTGTGTCTGACTTCGTAAGACACAAGCAGACGGCTTGTCACCCCACAAATCCTCCTCCACCCCACTCGAAATGCGCGCCCCATTGAAAACCTTATTTTTCAATACTTGGATTTGTTCTTTTATAGCATCGGTCTCATCCACTGGGTAAACCCCAGATGCCTCTCCCTGCGCATAACATTGTCGTAGATGACCCTCCAGGTACCTCTGAAAACCATACTCCAAGCGAGTGGCTTCCTTACACCGATGCACATAAAAATTCTTAATTCAAGGCTTCACAGCCTCATCCCACCGTCGTACTAAATCCCACCCCTCCCAGGAGTCTACTCCCATAGACGCCCAGAAGTCCGCGAATAGTTCCCTATCATCCGCACCTTGTAGCATCCGCGTATTCAGTTTCCAGTATCCCTTAAAACGATGCGGGAGACCTCCCCAGTCGAGCTCTACAAAAACTCCCCGGTGGTCGGAGAAAAAGACACTCAATACACGCACATTGATTACGACCACCCACCGAGACACATACACCCTATCTAAACATGCCGCATAGCCCCTATGCACAAAAGTATGCTCAATCCCAAAGTCACGTCCTCCGCATACATCTACCAACCCCAACCCAGACAACAAGTCACCCAAAACAAGCTAACAGAAACCCACCCCCTTGGTTCAACATCTTTACGGCGCACCACACAGTTCCAGTCACCACCGACCACTGTAATTTCTGGCAGGGACCTCAAGTAATATACCAAGACATCTCTAACAAAAGTATTTTTAATATTAACATCATGTTCAGCCGGCCCATATACCCCTACAAAACCAACCCTTCTACTACCCCAATCCCCCACGACTCGCACCACGCGACCCTCCCCCCCTTCCTCCCAATGTCTCAACACAAACGGGCTGGTCGCTTTTATCAACACAGCCACTCCACCTTTCAAACGTCTGGAGTGAGTCACATAAATGTTATAACCATCCAACTCAAACAAACTTCCTACCTTATGGTTATGTTCTTGCAAAAAACACACATCCACTGCAAAACGATTCAACCACTCACGCACCTGCACACACTTTCTGACAGATTTCAAACCATTAACATTAATAGTTACACACCTAACTGTGTTAAAGGTGGCTTTCCTCTAGGGGCTACCACTCCCTTATTCTCTTTGCGCCGGCAAGCACCCAAGGCACTTCCCGCACCTTTGGCAATCCCCGTGATATTACCTGCTGTCCTGGACTCGCGCGACCTCCCCCACCCGTGATTTCCGACCACGTCTTCTTCCCTGAACGTTGTCCAGGGGTCAAGACATCATCGGAGTCGGACGGGGTAGCCGCACGCTTCCTAGAAACAGCATCTTCAGACATGTCAGTACTTGGAGTGTTCTCCCTGTGAATTTCTGCCTTAACAGTATGAACTCTCGAACTCTCCAAATCTCTCACTTTAGCTATCTGATCAGCATCATCTGCACGTAATCTTCCCTCATCAGAACACGGCACAGAATCAGACTCATGCGATGCTAATAGGTCACTTAACGCAGATACAATGTCGGCCTCCATATCACCTGCCTCTCTTGCTAGAGGGATTTCACTGTTCACATGTTCCACCTCGTCAAGGGAGGCAGTCCCAGGTAGAGTCACACGGCTGGCGCTGAATACACTGAGCCGCTATGTGATCTGAAGCGCCGCAGAGGCGGCAAGTTCTTCTCTGTCCAGGATATGTAACGTACACTTGGGAACGAAAATCCTCCAGTTGTACGTACGAAGGAATCGGCTGACGCAGGGACGTTTTCAACGTAAATGACCCCTCCTGAAGACCAGCATAGTGGCCATCAGACCACCTATCCATGGTGACCAGGTGGATCTTCCCATAACGTTCAAAAACGTCACGTATATCAACTTCATTGGCCTCAAAAGGCACGTTTCGCACACGTACCCACGTATAGTATCGTGAAACGTCATGCAACTGGACAGAAACTGCTGGGGTGACTTGCTTACTTATATCCTGGTACTGGGTCACAATCTTCTCGTAAATCTGAGTGTCACAAAACTTGACGAAGATCCGTGAAGTTCCATTCAAGGCGACGCCACACAAGGATTCACGTTGAATGCCATATGTATCACGAATGATTGCTGGCATTAACACATTTACTGATTCGTTGGTGATAGAGCCCTATGTTAGTTGAATACAAACAGTATTAACACGTCGGCGAAACACAGTCGCCATTGTTGCTGATGTTGTAAAAACTCCTCCACCAGGTGTCGGGACTGAGGAGAAGCAGCTGACAACCGCTCAGCACAACGTCTGAGCAGAGAATGTCCAACAAGTACTGATATTTGTGAATTTAAGGCCAGCTAAGGCTGGTTTGAGAGATTTAAGAACTGTAGTGGCATACACAGTGTGATAAAGCATGGTAAGGCTGCCAGTTCTGACAAAAATGCTGCTACAAAATTCGTAAGTGAATTCAAGGAGTACATAGAGGCTGAGGGATTCGTCCCTCAACAAGTGTTTAATTTTGATTAAACAGGCCTCTTTTGGAAGAAAATGCCAAAGAGGACCTATTTACTCAGGAGGAAAAGGCACTGGCAGGACACAAGCCTATGAAAGACAGGGTGACTCTAATGTTTTTTTTTTTATATTTTATTTAAAACATCATAAATTACAAGGTAGTATAAAATATTAAACTCCACAATAATACAGGATCTGGACACGATTACGAAGAATTATATCACAAGTGCAAGAGAAAAAATTTTGAGACACGCAAAATACATACACACCATGCACTGACACACATTATACAAAATGATAATTCGCACACGTATTGATCACAGCAGTGATCAAACATAAATTTTTGTAACTTTATATATACATGCAACTGATTATGAGATTTAAGTTAAGAACAAAGTGGTAATTATCCGTCAACATTACTCTATAACAAAAATAAGCATTACACAAACTCACATAAGCGTATAAAGCAACAACAACTCCAAGATTTTTACAGCATACGTTACATCAGCAACGAAACTTAATAACATTACAAAAGTGATGGAAAACAAATTATGTAAAAACAAATATCAACCCCATCTAAGAGGAAA